>NC_056727.1:110579414-110639414 GCF_019279795.1 Protopterus annectens | reverse complement strand
CTGTGCAGAATCTCACTTACTGTGGTGAGCAGCCCAGCCCACCTTCTAGAGTTCTCCCATAGAAAAAGAAGAGCCAAAGTTGAGAATTACCACAAATGGTGAATGAGCAGATCGATAGGATTTCACCTGTCTCTTGCGGGTTAATGGTCAGGACAAACTGCAAGCTTGTAGGAATCATTAAATATGACCAGCCAAATGCTTAGATTAAAGAAATTAAATTATAAAATATCTCTTTTTTTCCCCCCGTGTGCACTTAACAAGTTGGGCTAGAAAGTACCCAAAGCCATGCTGTCCATTTGGCATTCAGAATGCATTTGGTTTCATTACTAAAAATAAAATACAGACTTGCCTAACAAGCATAAAGCATATGCTAGTAGAGCAGTGGCTACCCCTTAAGCCTTCAAGAATGCTTCTGTGAATGATATTTGTGCATCTGTGACATGGGCTTCTTTGCATATTTTTGTAAGACGCTGTAAGGTGGATATGTTATGAAGGTCTAGGTCTGCTTATGTGTCTGCAGTCATCAAATGTTGTCTTACCAATTGGTTGAGGTGGATGTGGCTGTATCATGCAAAATATAAAATTTACATACTTACCAGAAAAAAAATCTTCATGATTCATGTCTGTCCTCTTCAGCATCACTTCTCATCTTCCCCTGCTCCTTAAAGTTGGGGCCTGGAAAGATATTTGGGAGGAGGTTGGTAGTGTGACATTTGCAGAAGTGTGTTTGTTCAACAGTGCTCGTTGTTCTCAGGCAAACACAGGGCAGTATGGTATTAGGGGAGGAGTATGAACTCGAGATTTTTTTTTTCCAAGCATTGACCTGAATAGCTAGCACCTGCAGCTGTTAGACCTTGTAATGGAAATAGAGAGGTGTGGATTATGAAGGTCTATTGTTATAGTGAATACATAACATTCATATTTGTCCTCTGACACCCCAGGACTTTGGTTTGCCAATACCACTGGAAGCTGACAGTGGGCTGGGTGCCTGCTTTGGGCAACAATCTGGGCTGTGAGTAATTAACAGCTGTGTCAAATTTATTCACCATTTCCCATGTGCACAAGGTCTGTTCTTTACTCCTGTTGTGCAACCTACATGCCAGATTCCTGAGCCTGCTAGTCTCACTGGTTTGGTTGGTATCAGAGACTGTTGTCTCATTGTCTTTGCTATAGTGAGGGTCATCAGATCCAGCATATGTTCCTCCAGAAATGCGATAGGTAGATATCTATAATTCCAGCTTCTGTTCTCTTTAGTCACAAATGTTCTCTAGAAGACCATGTGTTGGCTGTTCAGAGTCTCACTTGCTGTGGTGAGCAGCCCCCCCCCAATAGAAAAAGGAAGGTCAAAGTTGAGAATTACCACAAATGATAAATGAGCAGATCGGTAAGATTCCATCTGTCCCTTGTGGGATAAGGGTCAGGACAAACTGCAAGCTTCTAGGAATCATTAAATATGACCAACAAGAAGTGTTTTCTTATTCCTAAAAGTTTCTTGCCTGTAGTACTCCAAATTAAATTGTTAGGTTTACCTTTGCTTATATCACCCCCTCCTTTCAGAAGAATAAGACACAGGTTGTTCTCTTTTTAAAAAGTTTTATTTAAAGCTGGATAAGGGCAGTAGCCATGAAAATGACTTTTTCTGATATGAGTACTACACTCAAACAAGCATGAGTTTTTATAGCCACTAAAACAGTGGATGGGTCCACTGGGCAAGATTGGATGAAAGCCATTGCATGTAGCTAGGTTGGTTATACTTCCTTTGAATGAGCTTCTAATAGGACAAATACATGGCACGTAATTGTTGGAGTTGGTTTTACTCTATTTGAATATTACGGTTAAGTGTTTAATTAGGTTTTAATTCTTGCCATTTGGAATCCGACCTTGTCTTAGTGAAGCCACAGCTTGTTAACTGTATCCAAATGTTTTAATAAAATATTTAAACAAGAGTTAGTAAAATAAAATAAAAAACACTTTCTCATGATGTGCTTCCTGAGATGATCTGAGTAAGCACATCATGTGAAAGTACTTCCTTTTAAACATTGGTAACCCTTTGTTTAAATATTTTATTAAAAAAACTGACACTAATCACCATGGATCACTGGGTGATGGATATTGTTAATTGGGATACACAACAGAAGTTTGGAAAGTCTTTTTTCCCCACTCCATGACACCAGCTAGCATCAGATAGACCTTTCTCATACAGTGCTGTGTTGCACTGTAGAAAACCTTCCCCAGGCAGAAAATGAGCAGGAGTATTATTCAAGACCGTTCCTAGTTCCCATGAAAGAGAAGATGCAGAAACCTGTTTTTATAAAACTCAAGTCAAAAACAGATTTGTACAAGTAAAAAAAAAAAAAAGTTCAGGATGCTTCCTTGAAGTCACTAATCCCATAAAAAGTCTTTATAATAATCCAGGCCATGGAGGTTGCCTGCCGTTGTGTTTCTGTTCAGAGGAAAGATTGACATTTTCTTGGAATCTTTGGGAGGGCTGCCACTTTCATGTCCTTTAGCCTAACTTCAGCTAGATTGGTATTTACCTATTGCCTGGCCTTAATGCTTGCACAAGTAAGACTCAAGGGGATTCTTATTTATCCGTACCTTGATTATGTAATGCAAGAAGCTTCACTGTAGGTAACTGCAGTATACTGTCTTTTACACAACCTACTGCTTACAGAATCCGGGTTTATCTTAATATTTAGAACTTGAGCCTTTGCTCATCTGATTCCAGTACATTCTAGAAAGGCAGTCCTGAACATAGCAAAATGCAGTCCACTCACCCAACCTCAAGGCTGAAATAACATTAATGAATCATCTTTCTGTGCTTTTCTAACTCTTAATGGCACACTGTGCAAGATGGCACACAAGGCAAATTCACTAGTATCTGAGGAGCCTTTAGGGCCAGAAGTATAACCATAGAACAAAGGATCCTTGTGATTCCGACTGTTAGGATGGAATTCTTGTGGTGGGTTTGCTGAGATTTCTCTCAAGCCAGTTCTTCTGATCAGCACACCAGATCCCAACCAAAAAATGTCCACAGGTACTTTGTATCTAGTGTGGGGAACAAACATGGAATGGCCTCAAGGTACTAGGACTATGGTCATGAGTCATGAAAAGAAATCACGTGATTGTCGAACTGCTCTTGCATATACCTTCAAGACCTTTAGCCCTGCTTTTTGCCTAGAATTGCACAGTGTAATTGACAACACTCTAGTGTGTTACATCAGAAAGCACTGTAGCACTCATTACTTTACAGACTACCTACCAAAGTCTGAGACTGTCATAAGCAACTTAAACCTTATAGCATTGAACATTTCCAGCAAACAGAATATTCTAGCAGACCATTTATGCAGAAAGCTAAAGCTCAGCATGCATAGAAGCTAGGCAGAGGGTAATTCTCAAGGTCGTGAAAAAGTGGGGGGACCAAGGGTTTTGAATAAGCCCATTTCAAAAATGTACACCAGAAAGTAATAAAACCTGGAAGGAGTACAAACAGAACAGCAATAAAAAATTTAAATATAGAAAAGTACATTATAGATGCCAGAATCAAATGTAAAGGGAGAAATTAAGCTATTTTCACAATTTATAGCAAGGAACCTATAGTAATTCTGAAGGATTCTGTAAGTCTACATAGAAACTACTTGGTAACAAAAAGCTCAGGATTAAACCCACTGGACCTCTCAGTATATAAGGATTCCATTTGATTATAAAAAGTAAGATTCGGTGCTGTATAAAGTAATACAATTTGCTATAGGCAGCACATTGTAAAATTTAGTGCTGTTTAGTGTTGTGCTGTTTGTCAGTGCTTTTCATACACTGCACACTTGTTTTGCCTTTACGTCTCCTCAAGGAGGGCTTGCATTGAGTTTCCAGCAATGCCTGACAGTGTACTATGTTCTGGAAGCAATGCAGTTCTCTTCAGAAGGCATTAACAGACAATGTTTTAGGTTCATAGGTAGGTTCCAGGCTATCTACCCGAAGGCATTTATAAGCCTAGCCGGAATTGTGTTGTCTTTCGCCGCCCCCTTAGATTAGTTCCCTGTGCCTCTGTTCAGCCATTGAAGTGATCCCTGGGTTAAACTTTCTATTTCCCATCCACTCGTCAAGGTTTTTCTTGAAGTGTGTTAACGAGGAGCTCTGCCTAATATAGATTGGAATCTTGTTCCAGAGCATGGGAAGTCTCTGGGACAGGAATCTATCCCTCCAGCATGTCCTATTTATTGTTGTGGTGAGGTTTAGATCCCTAGAGCATGTGGCTTGAGGTGATATGGTTTTCTTTAGGTGGAGCATGTCCATCAATTCTGTGTTGGACATGGCTTTGTATGTCAGGCATAGATCACCTCTGAGTAGGCGGTATGCAACCGAGTACAGCTGGAGGTTCTTCAGTCATGCTGCATAGGGCATCTGTTTGAGGCCAGTTCTCCTCTTGGTGAGGTACTGCTTTGGTCTTTCCAGCTGTTGCAGGTGTCTTGTAAGGTACATCCCAAATGGGGTGTTGTACTCTATGATGAGTCTGATGAGTGATGCGTAGAGGGGCACAATGACCTCTTTTGATCTGGATGCAAACCCTTTTGTGATTTGTTGGGCCACATAGAAGGATTTTCTAACCACTTTGGCAATGTGATTATCTAAGGAGAGATTACTATCTACTTGGGTCCCCAGATCCTTTATTACGTCTTCCATATTTAGGGGGCTACCACCTATGTGGTAGTTTGTGGGTACTTTGTTTTTTCCAAAGGGAATGACTATGCACTTCTTGGCATTTATCTTGAGGCCATGGTTTTGACACCAGATATCTGTCTCGAGTCAATTATAGCCCCTAGTTTGCAGTCGTCTGTGAACTTGGTCAGCCATCGACCTCCTGTGCTTGCCTGTACCTCTGAGAAGTTTATGCCGAACAGGAGGGGTCCTAGGACTGAGCCCTGGGGAACGCCACTTATAACTGGTTTAGAGTCAGACCTGGCTCCCGCAACTCTTACCATGTGGGTTCTGTCTGTGAGACAGTTGGCAACTCATCTCGTGACGTAGGGATTTATGTTCAAGCTGGTGAGGTTGTCTATAATACCAGAATGGGGATTGGTGCCAAAGGCCTTTGCGAGGTCTAGGTAGGCTGTATGGACCCACCTTTCCCTCGTCTATAGCCTTGGTAACTGTCTCAAAAAAGTCCACCAGGTTTAGGAGGCATGATCTGCCCTTAACAAAGCTGAACTGAGTAGGGTCCAGTGTTTGGAGGTTTCCAATGTCTCTGTTAATGAGATCCATGATGATGCGCTCCATAGCCTTGTAGACCAAGCTAGTCAGGCTTGTAGGGTGATAGTTCCCAGAGTCCGTTGCGTCTCCACCTTTGTGGAGCAGAATAACCGTTGCTGTGCGCCACTCTATGGGCACGTACCCTGTGGAGAGGCTGAGTTTGAACAGTGTGTGTAGGTGAGGGGTTAGTTAATCTTTGAGCTCATGTAGAATGCAACTTGGGACACCGTCCAGTCCCATTGATGCTGTGTTTTTGGCTTTGGAGAGGGCTGTTTTAACCTGAGTGTCTGTGATTTTAGGGGCACTACATTCTTCTGGTATTTTTATGGGCTCTTTTGGGGGTGGGGGGTGAAGTTTGTACTGAACCTGTCTGCCAGGATGTTGGCGATATCGGTCGGTTCAGTGTATTTTGTGCCATTCTGCACTAACTCCGAGCAGATCTGAGAATTGTCACTTAGATTCTTGACATAGCTAAATAATGCCTTGTGGTTATCTTTGGAGTCCTTGGTAATTTTTCTTTCAAAGCTAGCCTTGGATGATTTTATGAGGGATCGTAGTTTCTTGCTGATACTGATCAGGGATGTCTTACCTTCTTGGGATTTTACTCTCTTCTGTACTAGTTTCCTCCTTCTATTGTATAGCGTATTTATGGCAGGGGTCCACCAGTCTGGTTTCCTTTTCTTGGAGGAGTGAGTCTTGGTTTTGCTTGATCCATGCATTCTTGAAGGTGTCGTAGAGTGCATTAGTAAAGGATTTTGCAGCTTGGGCAGCATTACCCTTTAGTATGGGGGCTTTGAAACTGTCCACCTCGGTCATAAGTAACGTGAAGTTTGCTTTTGAGAAGTTTTTCACAGTGTTTTTTTTGACCGGGGGTGGGGCAGAATGTGGATATACAGAGTGATTAGTTTGTGGTCAGATCTAACCAGCGAGGGGTTGACCTCTGGTGTGGAACACCGGTCGCTCATGTTGGTGATGACCAGTTCCAATATGTTGTCGCCACTGGTGGGGGTGTTGACCAGTTGATCCAGGGCGTTTGAGTTTATAAATTCTAGAAAATGTTGGGCAAGGGAGTTAGTACTTGAGTAGTTCTCCCAGTTAATGTTTGGGTAATTGAAATCACCCAATGTCAGGGTGTTTGGTAGGACTTTTATGTTTCCCAGTGTTTCCAGAAATGCGAAATGGGGGTCCTGAGACATGGTGGGTGATCTGTAGCAAGCTACAATTTGAATTGAAGTTTTTCCCGTTGTTAGTTGCACTTGGATGATCTCTGAAGCATCGTGCTGTGCCACTAACCTGGAGGTGTGGGTATCGTTGATGAATATGGATATGCCCCCACCTTTTGTATTTTGGTCCGGCTTTTGTGGCTGAAATGTATGGTATGAGTTGTAGCCTGGTAGTACTGGGGTGCTCTTTGGAGCCTTAAACCAGGTTTCTGTTACTGCACATATATTGGTTTTCTCCATACTGAGAAGTGCCTCGAGTGCGTGCATTTTGAGGTTTAGACTTCTGGCATTGAGTAGCATTACCCACAGTTTTTTGTTACTTGTGTTATTTACGGCAGTGGGTTTGTCTTTTGATCCTTACCTAAAAAGGCACTATGAGGGTGGCGAGAGCCGTGGCCAGTATTCAAAAGCTTAAGGGTGACAGGTGCAAGCCGTCTCTAGTGAAGCAGCGTGGCTCGTTGAGCATGTCATCCCAGGCTGATAGACACTGGATCCCCCTTTGAATGACACCAGAAGCTTAGGCAGTTTTTGAAATTGATAATTTTTTCTTTATACCGTGGTATCATTCTTGGTGAGGGCAGGATGCTACTCAAGGTCAGGGTTATACCAGCTTGGGCTACGTGATCAAAGAGCTCTTCCATGTCTCTTTTCATGTAGTCCAGGGAGGTACGGCTCAGGTCATTCACGCCAACATGGACAATGACAGAGTCATATTTGTATTTGTTCTGGAGTGACCTGAGTGCTTGTGTTATGTGGCAGATCTTAGCACCCGACAGGCAGTTAACCATAACCTTCTCCTTGTTCAGCCTAGTGAGTGGGACGTCAGTGTGCTTGACTGTAGAGTCACCTATTACTAGTGTGCTGGGTATGTTATTTTGCCTTTAGGGCTGTGATTGCGTGGCACACTGGTTTTGTGAAGTATGTGTTTCATGGTTTGTGCTGGAGGGTGGAGGTTGCTTGGGTGTCCGCTTTGGAGGTCTCTGTTGTTTTTGCAGATTTTTATTTAGAGTCTCCGAGTATGTTTTCGTGTATTTGTGTGTTTTTTGCCAGTGCTGATTTCATAGGTCTCTGTGAGACTGGTGGTGTGATGCAAGTAGTTCCCTTCTCCTCTTGACTGTCTGGTCCAGTCTTGGGTTGAGAGGACTTAGCCTCCAGTTTGGCTGTATAATTGCATCTCTCGCATGTATTAGTGTTTGGTGGTAGGAGGAGAAGGTTGTCTGTGTACATGAGGCAGTTTTAACATTGCCACAAAATGCCCAGATTCACCAGTTGGACCGGAGAGTACACCTGAAACTGCCCTTTGGACATGCCTGGATAGGTGCAGTGAACTGTATTTCTGATTGGCTGGTAAGGTCGAATAGAGAGCCTTGTCCTTCTCTACAGTATAGGGGGGTCTAGTGCTAAGTTTTATTAGTGCTTGCTATGAGTTTTGAGCAAGTGCCTGGCTGAGAAGTGGATGGTTTGAGTGTTTAAGTTGAAAGTTTGTCTAGTTCCAAGGGAAAAATTGAAGAGTACACTTTGTGGAGCCGGGAATACTTATACCCTAGCTAACCGGCACTGCCCGGCGAGCAAAACCACACAAATGTGGGTTTTATAGCAGGGAAATGAAAGAGATTGAAATTAGCCCAAAATGGCCAAAAAACTACTAATTTCTGGGCAGAAACCACTTCTGTAGGGACAAATAGGCTGCTCAAAGCTCCCCTCTCTCACAGGTGAACAGAGAAACTTCCTTCTATCCAAGTAAGGTATGGGCAAACACAGAAACTTGTAACACAGCCCTGAATTCAGCACTAACCTGAAAACTGGACTATACTACCTTAGAAAAGCGGGAAAACAAGCATATGTTTTTTTTTTCCAGAAAATAGAGCAGATACAATCAAATAAACACTTTAAATGCACAGAAATTGCTATCACACTTGAGTGTGTAGCCTACAACAGTTAAACATGTAATTTAAACACAAAAATGACTTTGTTAAAGTGCAGGCAGTAAAATAAGCACAATATGTAGCTGAAACACGCTTTTTAAATCACAGAAACTCTAAAAATCTGCATTTTAGGCGGAATTAGCTAAAGGCAGCAAGAAAATGCAGGAAAATTATACGTAATCACTCCAAAGTCTCTTGTCCCTCTGCTGCTGTAGAGCTCTGTAGGGCACCATGCAAGAGCTTGCTGAGCTGTATACACAGAGCAGTTCTCAGACGTGTATATACATGTATTTTAATTTCAGATGCCCCAAACCACTCGGATTCCATATTTTTTGCAAAAAAAAAAAACTTTTCTTCCCCCCCCCACTACACTATTCATTTATATGCCACAAGACTTCCCCAGTAGTTTTATTCCTAGTCACAAGAAAAACAACACAGTGCAGAAATTTTACTGGTTTTACTTCTGTACAGTAGTGCTTCCTGATGGTTTCAGAAATACTACACTACGGTGTTTACTTCATTTTCTTCTGCAAACTGTTTCTCAAATACCCTACCATTAGCTTCAGTTGCACTGTACACATTGCTTTAGACTTTACACTTAAGCTGTAGTTAAAAAGAATGCAGTGTAGTCACCATTTCCCAGTACACACACTTCAGAATTATTTGGCTTCGTTTTCATAGAAATCCAGTGCAGTACTTTTCCTCAGTACACATAGTGCACAATAAGTTATCTGATTTACTTTCTCAGAAAGCCAGCATAAAAACTTTTCCTCAATATATCATTTTATGAAGGCTAACTTTGCCACATAGTTGTACCAGCACTTTGTATGTTAATTATTGCTTTTCTTTTTAAGCACAGCACTTTATCATGATTTGCATTTACTAGCTATACTTCATTTGAGGAATTTCCACAGCTTTCCCCATTTGCATGTAGCTTGGTACTACAGTCCATGTAGTAAACTGTTGACTGCATTTGTAAAACGTCATTATAGATGTTCTTCGTGTTTCACTGTTGCAGTCATCACATTTGGGTTATCTGCTTGCAGTAGCCCTCAAGTCGGCATAATTAACAAAGTCTTGGGTCCTGCGTTGGTTGCTGTCCCTTCTTCCATGACGTCATTACGTTGTTAGGGGTATAAAACATGCAGACGACGCCATTACCCCAGTATTTCTTGCCATGTGGTGCCCGAAGCAGAAGCAGTTCGGAAGTGCTGATCGGCCGACTCCTGAAATTTTCATTTTCGAGTTTCAGAACCGAAGTCTTCAACTAAAAGCTAAGTACCCCGTTGGGGAAACTTTTTCTTGCTCTAAACCGATGTCAGTAAAAGTAAATAATTGCATTACTTGTGGAAAGCAAATACCTCGTAAAGGTTTTCATTCTTACTGTATTGCTTGCCTAGGCCCTGACCATGACTTACCTCGCTGTCGGTTTTGTGCCTTATTTAAACCACGCACTGTCCGTCATCGGTATATTTTCGCTTCTAAATATTTTGGTGCTCGGTTCAATTATCCTGATATGTCTTCGGTAAACCATCCAACTACCGAAATTCCAAAAAACGCAAAGATAAAGACAGAGACAGGCCGCCTAGGTCCAAAGCTGCCGACGACGCTTCTCCTAAGCCAGTCGCCAGTTCACCGGTACTCAGGTGCTTTTGTAGCCCCTGATACCCGCTACTTCAGATTCGCAGGCCTCTACTGAGACCCATTCGGAGTCCGGTATGCCACGAGATGCTTCAACTGTGGAACCTGCGGATGTCTCTACCTTGGATAGGTCCGGAGCCACTGTGCAGGCACCGGCTTCTGAGGGTATATTCAGGCCTACTGACTTGCGTATTAAACCAACGCCATCTTCTTCTTCAAGGCCTAAAACTCGAACCATGCCTAGAAAACTGATGCCCAGACCCGCATGGTCAGGACTCTATGCCTAAAAAACAAATGATAAGAATGGCTGCAGACCTTATTACTTTAATCAGGGGAAGCCAGCCCCCCCCCCCCCCCCCCAAGAGACTTAGGACTGAATTTGTTTCTGATATTTCTGACATTGTTGATGTCTGAATCTAGCTTGGCCACTGACTCTTTACCTCCTGTTCCCAGAAAACCTGGTAGATATTACAGGATCCCTGACTCTCACAAGTTCCTTTTTAAAAATCCTACTGCGGATCCTGAGACCATTTCACAGGGACCCAAGGGCGTTAAAACTACTACTGCCAAAAATCCTACCCCCTCTGATAGAAACTCCAGGGTGCTGGATAGATGGGATAAGAAGGTATACACTTCTGCAACTTTGGCCATTAGGGCCTTAAACTGCCAGTTTCATATGTTAAAGTATCAGCAGCATATTATTTGATTGCTTAAACAGAAAATGATGTTGATAACTGATTGTGCTGAAAATAAGGATTTACAGGATTTACTGCATTCAGCTGAACAAGTTGGAAAACATACTTTGCAATGTGGTTTTGATTCACTAGAGACATCTTGCAGGGCTGCTGTAACTGGGTCTGTACTTAGAAGGCATGCTTGGCTTAAGGAGCAATCCTTGGCAGATCATGTTAAAGCGAAATTGCTGGATGCTCCCTTGAACCAGGACCACCTGTTTGGCAACAAGGCAGAAAAGGTTCTTAAAAAGATGGAGGAAAAAGCTAAATTTATGCAAACTGTTATTACAAGTACAACCTCCAAGGTTTAGTAGGCATTGGCCTTCCATGAATTGGTCCTTTCCTGCCTCTTCCAGACCTTCTCAGTCCAAACCCAGATCCAGCAGAACTCCCAGACTTCAGTCCCAGGGTATGCACAGGACTAAGCAGTGGGTGGCTTCTACTTCCAAATCTGGTAGTAATAAAACTCCCCCTATGGTAAACTGTCTCAATGACTTATTTTTAAAACATCCAAGCACTTCTCAACTGACTGCCTATTTGGGGGGAAAGATTGCTCTTCATGCAAAGAGCTGGGAACTCATTACCCAGGACAAATGGGTTTTAAATATAGTGTCCCAGGGATACAGATTTCATTTCCACATGTTACCAACACCAAGCAGGTGGCCAGATCTACCCCCAAATCAGTGGGCAGAGGCCCAAAAGCAAGTACTTTCTCTCTTAAGCATGGGGCCTATTCTTTTGGTACCAGAAGAGGAAAAGGGACAAGGTTTCTACTCGAGACTTTTCCTGGTACCCAGAAAAGGCAGATGTTAAGTTGTCTATCTCGCCTTCATTCTTGCTGGTTGGGACTCGGCCATCTTCAAAAGCTCGAGAGCTGCTTACTGGCTCGAGGCCACCCTATATCCCATGATGCCTGGCACTAGATACCCAGATCTCATTTACCGCTTCTGCTGCGAGGTTGTTCTACTGGCTCAGGTCGTATAAAACTTTATTATTATTATCTTTTTTCTTGTCCTAAAACTGTTAGTTTAGTGTAGACTTGATCGTTTAGATAGAACTTTTGTATTGTAGTTAATCTCTTCCTGAATCCTTGTCACTTCTCCTCAGAAACTCGTTTTTAATTAGAGAGTTTCCCCTCCCCCTTTTCTGTTCCATTACATTATCTCGGAAAGGTTTTCCATTTAAGTTAGAGGATAAAAAAAAAAAAATTCTCTTATTTATCACTGTTAGCTAGTTTAGTGATAGTTAACTATAGTTTTGGTTGTAGTAGTGCAGATATAACCTTTCTTGTAGTTTTGGTTGTGGTAACTGTAGTGTGTATTTTTTTGTGGTTAGTTACCTTAACCTTTCTGTGTGTGTTTCTTGTTCCTTGGTTTTTCTGTCAGGATGTCCAAGGATCCTAACCCGTCCAGATTCAAGAAGTGTGATTCATGCTGTCAGAAGATGTCTCTGACAGGTGGTCACACTTCTTGTGTTTATTGTCTGGGCGCCGTGCACCAGCGCAAAAATAAGTTGATCTTGAGGGGTTTGCTTAAGCCCCAAGATTCACCGGCTAAGGCTCAGCCCGTGAAATCTTCCAGGCCACCTAAACCTTTGGCTCACAGTTCGGAGCCGTCGTTGGGTGAACCTTATACCATCCATCTCGGCTCCGGCTGGAACCGATGTTCCTCCCTCCCAGTCAGCACCGACATGTTCCTCGGAGCCGTCTGAGAGTCGAAAAAGATCCAGGTCTCCTTCTCTGGAGTTGATACGTTTGGCTCCGAGATCACCTCTGCTCCAGTCGGAGTGTAGTCATCGCTCATCCCACTCTTCTCAGTCCTCAAGACTTTCAGACCATGACTTGGAAAGAGTGGTCAGTAGGCTGTTAAAATCACAGGCCCTAGCCAAAATGTGGTCCAGCCCTCCTCATCAGGTGTCTGCTCCGTCCATGTCTGTAGATATTCCTCCTCTGACTCATCCTTTGAGCTCGGGGCCGGAGTTTGTTGGGGTTCGAGTCGTGGAACCGTTGGCTCCGATACCTTCTCCTTCGGTTTCGTCGTCGGCTCCGATCCCTTCCATGGTACCGTCCCTGGAGGGATCTGGGCGCCAGGACTCCCTCGTCAGCTCAGAGGGGGCGAGTGCCATCGGACCCTTGTCCGACCCCGCTCTCCCCCTCGGAGCTTCGGCTCAGGTGAGCTCGGCTCCCACATCTGCCTCGGAGCCGTCCCCCTCGGTGCGGAGAGGGATTCTGGTTTCTTCAGAACCTGAGCCCTCTCTGCGTCCGGGCAGGGACGCCTTCGAGGTGATGAGGAGTGTAATGGCCCCCGAGTCAGTCCCACGATCGACCCCATCCGCTGCTCCCCCTATGGTGCCTGCGTCAGCCTCTGCCCCTCTTCCAGATCCCAAGCGTGGGGATCCAGCGCTCCAGGGCACCCCTTTGGTTGTATCTTCCTCTTCCGAGGCCTCCCCTTATCATTCAGAGGAGCCACCTCGTAAGAGGAAATGCAAGAGGAAGCATGTTGCCTCCCCTGAGTCTGTCACATCAAATACCGACTTAGAGGATTCGGAAGGGTCCCCAAGATCCCCCTCTGAAGATGTCTCCTTCTCAGACATCCTTGAGATGCTTAGGCAGAGGGGGAACTGGACCGCCCTAAGCCCTTCCGAGGATGAGTCGGTATTCCTGGATGTGTTTGGATCCTGACCTTCCACCTCCTGGGTGTCTCTGCCTTTCGACCCACTGATGTCTGTGGTGGCTCGGAAGGTGTGGTCAGCTCCAGACACAGTGGAACCGACCCCCAGAAGACCTGCAAAATTCATAACTGCACCACAGGACAAACAGTTTTTGACCAAAGGTGTCCTCATTGATGCCATGGTGGTAGCGGCGGCCAGAAAGAAGGAGTTGGCAGAAACTTCTTCATCTGTCCATCCCCCTAACAAGGAGTCAAGGACAATGGACAGATATGGGAAGCAGATGTTCTCTTCAGTGACCTTTTCCATGAGGTCCCTCAATTATTTGTGCCACTTTACCCGTCTTCAAAGGGATCTCCTTAAAGAGCTTGGAGATACCCTCCAAGATCCATCAGCTGAGGGGGCCCAGGCTAAGGCAGCCTCCCAGCTGGCGACTCTTAATTCAGTGGTAAACTCCTCCATGAGGCTCATTTCGTATGCAGCCGATGGTGCGAGTAAAGCCACAGGCACAGGTGTTGCCCTAAGGAGACACGCTTGGATGCGGCTATGTAACTTTGCTGAACCTTTCACCAACACCTCCTTTGATGGTTCCTCTCTCTTTGGATCACAGGTGAAGGACACCCTTACCAGGTGTGAGCAGGAAGGCAAGACTCTCTCTGCCGTAAGAGTCCGGTTTTCCAGTCCTTCCAGACCATATCCCAAGGGTCAGAAGAGTGGAAAGATGTGGTTCCGGAAATCCCAGGGAGCCTTGCCGGACACACATGGTGAATTCCCATCCAGGGGCAGAGGAGGGAACAATAATAGACGCTGCCCTCATGGCAGAGGGGGTCCGTAAAACCAGGGCAGCAGAGAATCCTTCTCTGAGAAGCCCTTCCAACATCCCTGAAGGGTTGCCCGGCTGCCCACCTCTGGAGGCAGTCGGGGGAAGATTATTGCTGTACCCAAGAGTCTGGCAAGACATAACACAAGACAAATGGGTACAGTCTGTTATATCCGGAGGCTACAGAATTCCCTTTGTTCGCACCCCCTTAAGGTTAAACAAGTCCCTTCCAGACGTTCCACCCAACCTAAAGGACCAAGCAGTTCAAGAAGTCTCAAAACTGCTAAGAAAAAGGGCCATCCAGCAAGTCCCAGCAGACCAACAAGGATCCGGAATTTAGTCAAGGTTCTTTTTGATACCAAAAGACGGGACTGGAGACCCATTCTGGATCTCAGCAGACTGAACAGGTCTGTACATAGAACCAAGTTTCGGATGGTCACGCTAGAGTCCATTTTACCCTTCCTGGGTCAGGACAACTGGACGTGGTCTATAGATCTTCAGGATGCATACTACCACATCAAAATGGACAGACGCTCCAGAAGATTCCTTCACTTCCAGCTGGGAGCCAGCCATTATCAGTTCAGAGCTCTGCCCTTTGGTCTCACCACAGCCCCCAGGGTGTTCACCAAATGTATGGCAGTAGTTACCGCTCACCTGAGACAGCAAGGATTCCAGGTGTTTCCATATCTAGATGACTGGCTCCTCACTGCTACCACCAGGCATCACCTTCTGCGAGCCAGAGACTGCACTATCGAGACTTGCTCCAGGCTACGTATCACAATAAATTTCGAAAAGTCTGCATTGTGGCCCTGTCAATCTGTCACCTTTATAGGCGCAAATTTAAATACCAAAGACATGTCAGCGAGACTTCCACCAGACAGGGTATTGGTGATTCGCCAACATGTGAAGGTTTTATTAGCATGCAAAAGAATTCAAGCCAGGTTTGTCCTCCAAATTCTGGGTCTCATGGCAGCAGTGATCATACTTGTCCCTCTAGCTCGTTTTCACATGAGGATTCTCCAGTGGCTTCTTTTCACCCAATGGTCCTTCCGGCAGCTTCCCATGTCTTACATGATTATGATCACAGAAGCATGCAAGAAGCACCTTGCGTGGTGGATGGTCTCCACATCAGTGCCCCACGGCAGAGCATTTGTACTCCCCCCTCCAGTTGCTATGGTGACCACGGACGCCTCCCTGATTGGGTGGGGGGGCATTATCAGGGCAGAACAGTCCAAGGCACCTGGCAACCTCACGAGTACCATCTGCATATAAACGTCTTGGAGATGGCCGTGCTCTTAGCGTTGCAAGCTCTTCATGTCTCTCTTCCTACTGGGACCATTGCAGTTCAAACGGACAATATGTCAGTAGTGTAGTACATCAACAAGCAGGGTGGAACCAGGTCCTACCCCCTATGTCGAGAAGCACTCGGACTCTGGCAGTGGGCGATCTCTTCCCAACGGTTTCTGATCGCAACGCACATCCCTGGGAGGTCCAACGTCATAGCAGACAGGCTGAGCAGAGCAATTCTCATGCCTCATGAGTGGTCTCTGAATCGGGTAGTTGCGGACCAAATCTTCCGCAAATGGGGCCAACCTTGCTGCGACCTTTTTGCAACTCCCTTCAGTAGCAAGTGCAGCAATTTCTTCTCTCTCCTTCCACTTCCCAGACATTCTCCCAGAGACGCTCTAGTCCACGATTGGCCTCAGGGACTTCTTTAGGCATTCCCTCCTTTTCCCCTAATCCCGAAGCTAATACTGAAAGCATCCGTAATGGGTTGCAAAATGATCCTCATTGCTCCTTACTGGCCTCGACAAATATGGTTCCCATTCCTGCATCGCCGTCTTCTCGAGCAGCCTTGGACTCTGGACCTAGTTCCAGACCTTCTGATTCATCAATCGGGTGGGCTGCACCAATCCCTACGGTCTCTCCAGCTCACTGCTTGGTTGCTCCACTTCCAGCTTTAGCCAGGCTTCCAGATATCTCCCCCTTTGTGCGCAAAATCTTTTTGTCATCTCACAAGTCTACGACTAGAAAAACTTACGCTAGTAAGTGGAAACGTTTTTCTTCCTGGGCAGAGGCTAAGAGTATAGATCCCTTTTCAGCCCCTGTACACCACATTTTGGAATTTCTTGCGTAACTCTTCCATGTTGGGTCTGCTTCCGCTACAATTAGAGTTCAGTTAGCTGCAATTTCAAATTTTCACATTGGCCTGTCGGAAAACAATATCATGTCTCATAAGCTATGAAAGCTTTTCTCAAAGGGACCACACTGCTCAGGCCCCCAGTGAGAGATCCTCCATCACCGTGGGATCTAAATTTGATTTTAGCTTCTCTAATTTTGCCCTCTTTCGAACCTGCAGCTTCTTGTTCCCTGAAGTTCTTATCTTGGAAAACCCTTTTTCTGGTAGCTATTACTTCAGCCAGAAGAGTTTCTGAACCTCAGGCTGTTTCTA
The DNA here is from genome assembly GCF_019279795.1 of Protopterus annectens. Classification (NCBI taxonomy): domain Eukaryota; kingdom Metazoa; phylum Chordata; order Ceratodontiformes; family Protopteridae; genus Protopterus; species Protopterus annectens. The sequence goes on along the minus strand of NC_056727.1, from coordinate 110,622,705 downwards.
TCCGTCCTCCGTACCTAGTGTTCCACAATGACAGGGTTGCTCTCAGGACTAATCCTTCCTTCCTTCCTAAGGTCTCTTCAGAGAATAACTTGAATCAGTCCATAGACCTTCCAGTGTTTTTTCCTAACCACTCCAACAGGGCAGAATATAAGTTGTATCTGCTAGATGTTCACAGGCAACTACACTTTTATTTGCATAGAACTAAGGACATTAGAAAATCGGACCAACTTTTCCTGTCTTATGCTGTGGGTTAACAAGGTCTTCCAGTCTCCAAAGTAACCTTATCCAGGTGGTTGACTTCTGTCATCACATTTATATATCAACTGAGAAATAAAGAATTGCCAGTCAAACCAAAAGGTCACTCCACCAGAGCTTTAGCCACTTTGGTGGCCTTTCAGGCTAGGTTGCCCATGGAATCTATTTGTGCTGCGGCTACGTGGGCCAACCCACATACTTTCATTTCACATTACAAGTTGGATGTGGTTTCCAGGAGCAGAACTGATTTTGGTTCCACTGTTCTGAAGAGTCTGTTCCGATGAGCCACCCAGGACTTTAGGTGCTAGGGACGCTGTCCCAACCAACAAGAATGAAGGTGAGATAGACAACTTAACATAAAGAAGTTATGTACCTACCATAACGTTCCATGTTAGTTGTCTTCTTCTCTCCTTCTTTCTTGCGTCCCACCCTCCATCCCCCTATCCTAGTGGACCGAGAAGAGTTCCTCTTGATTTTTTTCACTGGCTGAGTCTTCTCTGGCTATTACTTTCTGACTAGTCATCTCTCCAGTAGGATTTATGCATTCTAGGATAGGATTCCTTTCGTATTATGTCTGCAGTTAGACTTACCAAATGAGATCTGGGTATCTAGCGCTATGCATCATGGGATATAGGGTGGCCTCGAGCCAGTAAGCAGCTCTCGAGCTTTTGAAGATGGCCAAGTCGGAGCCGAGGATTGGCTCCGAACCCAACCAGCAAGAAAGAAGGCGAGAAGAAGACAACTAACATGGAACGTTATGGTAGGTACATAACTTCTTTTTCGTGGCGTCCTATCCTGGACCTGTCTACTCTAAACACCTTTTTGGTGATTCCAAAATTCAAGATGCTGACTCTTCACCAGTTGCTCCCTATGCCAGGCAAAGATGCCTGGTTGGCAACACTAGATTTAAAGGAAGCATACCTGCACATCCCAATCAGGGAATCTTGCAGAAGATACCTACGCTTCAAAGCAGGCTACATGCACTATCAGTTCTCTGCACTGCCCTTTAGCTTATCTACTGCACCCAGGGTATTCACAAAGTGCCTAGCTCCAGTTGTTGCATTTTGCAGGCAAAGAAATATTCAAGTATACCCATACCTGGACGATTGTCTAATTCAGGCAGAAAGTCAGGACATACTTTTGAATCATCTGGCCTTTGTACAAATGGTGCTAACTTGTCTGGGGTACACCATAAATGAAAAGAAATCACACCTGGTACCCTGTCAACAAATTATATTCCTGGGAGCAAGCTTGAATACAATTTTTCAGATGGCTTTCCTCATGCCAGAGAAACAAATTCATTTGACAACCTACTTCAAACAAGTGGCCACAAAAACCCTGCTATCTGGAAGGCAAATACTGCAAGCCTTGGGGTTCATGTCCTCCTACATTCTTCTAATTCCATATGCAAGACTGCATATGAGGAAACTACAGTTGTATCTAAAAAGCCTTTGGTGTCAACATTCTCAGGACCTAGAAGCAATGATTCCTATCATACCTTGCATACGCCTAGAGTTTCTTTGGTGGGCAGAGGCCTGCCACCAAAACAAGAGACTACCATTTACACTACCCCCTGCCGCCTAAACCTTAACAGACGCATCAGACTATGCATGGGGGGGGGGGGGTTCAGCTGGCAGGGAAGTGCATTCAGGGTTCAGCTGGCAGGGAAGTGCATTCAGGGCAAATGGAACCCAAGTCAAATGCACCTGCATATCAATCAAAAAGAAATGTTAGCTGTACAGAATGCTCTGACAGCCTTCAAGGACCACATTCTTTCAGGACAATTAATGGTAAAGACAGACAACACCACTGTTATGTGGTACATAAACAAGCAGGGGGGTACACATTCTTACCCCCTCTGCAGACTAGCCATGGCATTGTGGAACACAGCCCTGAGCTACCAAGTGCATCTACAAGCTCAATTCCTGCCAGGAAAACTAAATACACTGGCAGACCAACTAAGCAGAAACCTCATAGACCCACACGAGTGGAAACTGGAACCAAGGATTTTTAACATGTTGATAAGCAAATGGGGGAGCCCAGATATAGACCTGTTGCCTCCCCCCAGAACTATCAATTGGACAAATTTTGCACAAGGACTCCCACAAACAAGCTTGGAAAGTGGATGCTCTGTCCTTCAGCTGGAAGTACCTTTCAATTTATGCCTTTCCTCCTCTGCCTCTCCTCTCCAAAGTACTACTAAAGATCAAACAAGACAAACCAAGGACGATTTTGATTGCACCAGACTTGCCACGCCAACACTGGTACCCCCTCTTGCGCAGTGTGTCACTGTTGGCCCCATGGCACCTGCCTCAGACTCCTACCTTATTGTCTCAGCAGGAGAACCAGGTTCTGCACCCTCAGCTTCAAACACTGAACCTAGTAGCCTGGCTAATTACCTAATCTCTCCTTTACCATCCCTCAGCAAACCAGTGATGGGTATCATTTTAGAGGCAAGGAGGCCTAGTATTAGAAAATATTATGCTGAAAAATGGAAAAGATTCTGTGCCTGGAACCATTCTCAAGGGATGAGCACAGCAGTGCCCAATTTACCTCAGATTTTACAATACTTAACTGAGATGCTTCACAAGGGCCTGTCTTTCTCCTCCATTAAAATTCACACCTCAGCCATTTCAGCTCATTATAACACAGAATCTCCCCTTTTCTCTCATCCACTGCTCAAGCAGTTCTTCAGAGGGGCCAAAAATTTACAACCACCCAGGAGAGCCTCAACTCCATCCTGGGACATTAACTTTGTATTGGAGAAACTCACTCTTCCTCCTTTCGAGACAGCTGCTACTGCAGACTTAAAATCCCTTTCCTGGAAAACAGCTTTCCTTTTAGCAATCACTTCAGCAAGACGGGTATCTGAATTATAGGCCCTCATGGCATTGGAGCCTTTCATCATCTTTCATGCGGACAGGGTGTCCCTCAGGACCAATCCCTCCTTTATGCCCAAGGTGGTATCCAGTGTGGCCCTTAATCAGTCCATTCATTTGGCAACCTTCTTTCCTAATCCACAGAACAAAGGGGAACGGATACTGCATTCCTTAGATGTGCACAGACAACTTAGATTGTACTTGGACAGGACTAACCCTCAAAGGAAATCTGGCAAACTGCTAGTGGCATTTGCTGCAGGGGCAGAGGGGAAGGCTATTTCAAAACAAACCATTTCCAAATGGATAGGCCATTGCATTCATTTCTGCTACAAGCACCATGGAAAACTTATCCCACAGGGGATCAGACCGTACTCAGCCAGGGCTACATTTACCTATACAGCCTTTCTCAGCGGCCTCCCTACCAGGAGCATCCTAGAAGCTGCTACTTGGAGTTCTGTACATACTTTCACCAAGCATTACCATCTGCCAGTTTTCTCTAAATCCAGAACTGGCTTTGCCACTGCAGTCTTGTAGGGCCTTATAGCTGGTCCTAATGCTGTCTAAATTCCTCCTCCCATCTTTAGCTTTGGGAATCTACCCAAATGTGATGACTGCAACAGTGAAACATGAAGAACATAGTACAGTTGTGTACACTTATTGTAAATGTAGATGTTCAAGTGTATTGCATGCCTGGTTACCCTCCCTACAGCCCCCTTACTACTTTTGGCTGTACCTCTACTCTCCTTTACTATGCTCAAAAGCTTTTTGGGGTATTTGCTTTTTTGTTGGAGGTATATCCTTGTATATTTATAGATTTAATTGCTTCCCATTAGGGGGGCACCTGACATCTGGGGCAAGAAAAACTGATGTAATGGCGTTGGCTGCATGTTTTATACCCCTGATGACCTGACGTCATGGAAGAAGGGACAGCAACCGATGCAGGACCCAAGACTTTGTTAATCAGGCCGACTGAGGGTTACTGTAAGCAGATAACCTAAATGTGATGACTGCAGCAGTGAATACACTCGAACATCTACATTTATGGTAAGTGTACACAACTGTACTTTTTAAAACACTACCTGCTTCAGTAATTTTACAACTATTCTTGGCACATTCTTCTGTTGCAGAACATTTCTCCCAACACATTTCATTCAGCAGCTTAATACATTCACTGTGCACATTTCTGTTAAACAACCATTTAGTAAATTATTGTGGACTTGATAAACACATTTAACTACCGACAGGTTGCTTTTCTTTTAACATTTTCATGTCACTCTGTTAAAGCATTAAACAGTACTTGTCATTCTATGAGTAGTTTTCATACCATAGAATTATTTTACTCTTGATACAAACTCTGTCTCCCCACTTTTGTGTCTCCTGAACCCCCCCCCCCCCCACACACACACACACTTTTAGGTATGATAAAAAGAGAAGCCTAGCAATCCGGTAAGAATTCAGCAGTATGTATTTGGGAAAGATTGCTCCTCCGCTCCATTTTAATGCACAGTTCTTTAGCATACATTCCTCTGGCTTTCATTCTTGTTAAACTCACAGTAACTCTAAAACATTTGTTTACGTTCTCATCGTGATTAATCATTACAGAACTCAGTTTGCCAAAAAAAGGGGACCAAGCCCTCATAGATGACCTTCTTAAGTCTGTCTTTCTAAAGAGAAAGAAATCTGCTCACTGTGGGTCTGCACTTGCAAACAGCAAGTCTTTGACAAAAAGTATTGCATTTTGATACGTTTACACCAAACTGTGTCCACCACGACCCTCAGTGTGGTATGAAAACCACACTAGAGACATGTTTGAATTTCCTACAGTTAATTTATAGTGCTACACAGTGCTATAGTAAAATTCAGGTGAAAAGTAAATTATCTCGGTGAACAGAACAGAAGTCTTATGTATTTTCACCTCCAGTCTGTACTCCAAAAGGCAAATGGCAGGCGTCTCCGCTCTTGTATTAATTCTTTCTCAATAATAAGCAAGTTTCTCTTCCAGATGGTGTTCTCTCTGTCTCTGCTAAGTGCCTGGCGTCTTCTCCAAGCATTTTGTCTCTCATGTATGTAGTCCTTTCCCACTGGGAGACAAATGTCTCAGCAGAATATTCTGTGTGCACTGAGAGTTGAGCTTCTCTGTTTCTTACTCCCCTTTTTTGCAGGAAATGTAAGAGAATGAATCATCCTCCCAGACTGCCTCTAAACTGTAGTATCAGATGTCACAAAGGTGATGAACATAGCAACATTGACAATTACTTGCCCATCTCTGTTGTCATTTCTCTGTGTAAGGTTGTGTAACTTGGTGTTCATGCACAGTTCTTATATGTAAAGCCATGGACAGAATTATTATGGAGATGATCATTAGAGATATAGTAAACCTCCAGACACTGGACCAAACCCAGTTTGGTTTTGTCAGGGGCAGCTCATGTCTTCTCAACCTGGTGGACTTCTTTGAACAGGTCACCAAAGCAATGGATGAGGGCAATATTGTTCACACTGTCATATCTTGACCTGGCCAAGGCATTTGACACAGTACCCCACTTGGGCATTGTTGACAAACTCAAGAGGTTAGGTACAAACCCATATGTCACCCGGTGGATAGCCAACTGGCTCACAGACAGGACCCAGGAGGTTAGAATTGGGGAATCCACCTCTACAAAGAGGCCAGTCACAACTGGAGTCCCTCAAGAATCAGTCCTTGCACCACTCCTTTTTGGCATTTACTTCTCAGGAGTCAAGGCCAATGTCAGTGGTCTCTGGCTGACTAAATTTGCAGATGATTGAAAACTAGGAGCTGTCATTGAATCTCACACTGATGCAAATGTTTTCCAGGAGGGGCTGACACAAACAAACAACTGGTGTCAGAGTCATGGACTAAAACTAAATGCCAAAAAATGCATAATAGTGTCCTTTGGGAAGTCATCCATCCCTGGTAACTATCACATTGACAACACACCCCTTAGAGTTGACCCAGTAGTCAGGGACTTAGGGACACACACAAATAATAATTTAGCCTTTGATCATCATGTGTCTACAGTGGTGAGTAAATCATTCTATGTTGTGCAACTTATAAACAAAGGTATGGCATCTGAGTCCAAGGAAGTCATTGTTCCACTGTATTCAGCATTCATCAGACGTATCTTTGAGTACAGTGCCCCCTTTGGTATGTACCTAACCAGGTATATCCAACAACTGGAATGTCCACAGAGGTTCCTCACTAAAATAATACAGGGCGTAAGTAATATGTCCTGTGCATACTGCCTCAAGGCCCTATCCCTGTATTCTGTCTCCTATAGGCTTTTGAGGGGAGCTCTATGCCTGGCATACAGGGCATTGTCAGCCCCCACTCTGATGGACCTTTTGCATATCCACAAAATAAACAGTACAAGAATTACTCATTCTAAAGACTTAAACCTGTCTGTGATATAAATAGGACCTGCTGGAGAGATAAGTATGTGTCCCAGAGACTACCCCGTCTGTGGAACAGGCTCCCCATCCATGCAAAGCAGAGTTCCTCCCTAATCCAATTCAGGTACAACTTGGACAACTGGATGGGACACCAGAAATTCATCCCTGGTTTGGCACCTATGTCTCTGATGCAAACAGGTAACCTGTAAATGGTTCATCTCCCAGGCCCATGCTTACACTTATGACTATCAGAACTTGTCAGAGATTTGGGATGCATGGCTAAGCTTAAAAAGGCCCTTGTAGTCATTAGCCTAGTAAACACCTATGAACTTATAAACCTGTGAACCTATAGTAGATATGTCACCTGCTGAACAGAAATCTGTTAAGCCTCATGCAGTATGTTTTTAGGTCTGGTTGAAGCATACAGACAAACCTTTCAAAATTGCTAGAAGGTGTAGTTGCAGACTAGTTGTAGTCCTTTATTTTCCATAACTTCTAACTTTCTAAAACAATAATATTGGCTACTTATTGAAAGACATTATAACCTGTAACACTCCTCTGTTTCGCAGTGGATTTGATACTTCAGCAAAAATGCAAAATGCTTTCTTTTGTGACTACAAATTAAACTTGGGTGCCCCCCCAAGGATCTGTTCTTTAAAAATTACTTTTCAACATTTTCACCAACTCTGTGCATCCTCACATTAATGGAAAATAAGTTCTCCAACATTGAGCTGATTTTATCCTTCTACATTAAACAGAGGGCCTACCAAGCATGGTATCTGAACTTCTTCTCAGTTTCTCATCTTTAACTCTCTGGATAAAATAAACCCTGAAGAGAAAAACAACACAACTGTTTTCAAAAAAGCTGTGCGACTCCAATTTACAGCAAATAATATAAGGAAATTCAGGACCCATTGAATTATAGAAGGAAACTTGGGAGCATTTGAATTATTGATATAAATATTGATCACAGACTAAACTTGCTGCAGTAAAAGACATCAACAGAAATATAGTTATGGTTTGTGAGACTTACAATCATTTACCTTCTTTCATAATTCCAAATTGTTTCCATACCTGCCTAAACCCATTTATTTATTTATTTATTGACTGAGCTAGTCTGACTGGGCAGAAGCCCTTGTTCAGTGGAGGCCCGGGGAGGAAAGCTCCACTAGTGATTGCAAACATGTGGTATAAAAAATACAATGGTTCAGAAGATAAAAATAATTATCTAAAGCTAGTATACTCTAAATTATCTAGCAAATTACATAGATACACTAAACAATCAAAGGAGGTGTATAAAATATTTACATTAGAAATTATAAGCAGTCAAAAATAACTAAAATCTAGCAGTGCAGTCCCTGTAGGTGTAGAATTGATTGCAAATAGGTGAGAGACTGGTAAAGACACAGGAGTGGAGAAAGAGGTTACTTTTGTGGAAATTCACTGAGGAGAGAGGATATATGACAGTTGTGAAGTAGTGAGGAGTAGAAGTTCAGCCAGTGAGTAGACAAGAGAGGAAGAAGGGGGGGTGAGGGTGGATTTGAGAAGTAAGATACATGCAAGGAGGGTGGTTGCTGAGACAGGTTCAGGAGGAGGATATAAGACTAAGGAGACTTATCATGGCGTGTGATTGCAGTGACAGATGCAAGAACCGTTGAAGTTTTTTATTGCAACCTTGAATTTTTGTGGGTAAATAATTTTCCTGATTTCTAATGGAAGTTTGTTCCAAGTTAGGATTGGGAGGTAGCTATACATTTTTTGCCCTATTTTGGTTTTGGGTTTGTAGATTCGGAGGAGGTTTTGGTCAGAGCTGCAGAGAGGGAGACAAGCGAGGCAATGTCAGGGCAGGAGGAAGGGTGGTACAGTAAGGTGTGTATGACTTGAAGTTGGGTTAAGAGTTAAGTGTTGGAGTTCTAATCAGTTTAGATTTTGACAGTGGTGAGAGTGATAGGAATGATCTGAGGCAAATTTTGCAATTTTATTGCAAGTAGATTCGAGTTTCATTAGGAGGGAGGTCTGAAGGTTGCTGAGGATTTGTGAGTCATAGAGAAGGCTAGGGAAGGAGGTAAGCATGGGATAGGGAGATTCTGGATTTGGAGGTGAGAAATTTTTTTGTTGCAAATTGCAATATGAGTCCTAGTTTTTGGTGGGTTTTCTTAATGTTATTGGAGGCCTGCAATATTGTACTTTCTTTGCTGTCTCTAAATATTTCTGTTAAATTCTAGTTAAAACTGACACTGTACCTGTCAATGTAATTCTTGTTTTATTGGAGCTTTTCTCCCTGGTCCTCCGCTGAAAGTGGGCTCACACCCAGACGGACTATCCCGGTCAACAAATGTAAAATAAGTAAATAACTGGTTATTGGAGAGCCAGTTTTCAGTTGATGAGAAGGATTTTTGAGCGAGGGAGTTTAGGTCAGAGTGGGAGTCTGCTCTGGTGATGACTGTGGAGTCATCTGCATATTGCACAAAAGATGACTGAGGGCAGGATGTGTGTAATTTGCTGATAAATATATTAAACAGGGACAGGAATAGATCCCTGAGGTATGCCCATTTTAATTGGAAGGGCAGGAGATTTTGCAGAGAGCCATTTAACTGACTGAAGCCGATCTGAGAGACGGCTAGTAACCCAGGAGATGGTAGATGTAGAGAGAGCAAGTTCAGAGAGTTTAGCAAGCAGAAGAGGGTGGGACACAGTGTTGAAAGGTCAAGGGGATAGGGATGAGACAAGTTTATTATCTCTGGCTTGGGATATAGTATTTAGGAAGGATATAAGGGTAGTTGAGGTGCTGTGCTTGGGGCAAAAGCCATGTTGTGTGGGGGTGAGCAAGTTCTCTTGTAAGAGGTACTGGAAGATTTGTTTGTGGACACACTTCTCTAAGATTTTGTTAATAGGAGATAAAATAGCAATAGACCTGAAACTGGTGGGTTCTGAAGAGTTGCCACCCTTGTGAATAGAAAATGTGTAGAATTTTTTCTAGATTGAGGGAACTTTGGATTCAGCAATGGACTGGTTGATGAGAATGGAGATAGGGAGGGCAATCGAATTTGCTGACATCCGCGGAAAGAGAGGTGGTAGGTTATCCACAGAGGGTGAACAGGGTTTTAATTTGTTGAGCAATTATTTGATATAGTTAGTTGAGACTGGGTTCAGAGAGAAGGCCTGAGGTTGTTAGGTGGTTGAGGGTGAGTTGGGAGTGATATTAACATTGTACAGCACAGTGGCTGAGAAACCCTAAAGCATCTATACTGTACAAAATGACAGTTTTGCACCAGGGTTGCCTTCAGTCATCCATTGTTTGCAGTTCTTCAGAAACTGAATTGGTTGACTTTTGAAAAGAAGCAAAGCTACTTGCAAGTAACACTTGTCAACAATTTGATTCCTGTGCAGGGTTACATAATCACCTAGTGTCTCACAGCAGAGACTTCAAACCAGTACTACTTGAATGTAACTAGAACTTGTTCAAAGATTCATAACAGGGCATCTAGTTGCTTTCTACCTACAGAATAGAGCAAATTCTCACATTAACTCAGCTATATTCAGTGTTCCCTTATTTAAAACTTCTGTCAAAATACACTTCCTAAATTGTTTAGTATTTTTCTCCTTTAGGTACCAACATAATCAAGCTAGTAGTAGTATTGAATTTCTATTTTCTGTTTCTGCTTTCTCTGACTCCTCATCTCGTACAAGTAACATTCTTGCTCTCTCTCTCTCTCTCTCTCTCTCTCTCTCTCTCTCTCTCTCTTCCCACTGATGTTCATCGTGTTACCCTGCTGCAGTCATCACACTTGGGTTATCCTGCCATCAGGCGGTCCTGCAGTCGACCCGAATTCCAAAGTCTTGGTCCGGCGTCGGTTGCTGTCGCCTCTTCACTGACGTCAGTGCTCCAGGGGTATATAAGAGGCATCCAATGCCATTTTCTTCAGTCTTTCTTGCCGCGCGGTGCCCGAAGCAGTTCACAAGTGCCGGTCGGCCCACACCTGAGATTTTCGATTCGAATTTCAGTCCGAAAGGCTTCAATAAAGCTAAGTACCCTGTTGGGGAACCTTTTCTTGCCTCAGTCCGATGTCAGCAAAAGTTAACAATTGCATTTCTTGTTGGAAGAAAATACCTCATAAGGACTTCCATTCTTATTGTATTCCTTGCCTAGGCCCAGACCACGACGTCACAGGTTGTCGGTTTTGTGCTAGGTTTAATAAACGAACTATCAAACGCCGTTTTGACTTCACATGCCATTACTTTGGTAGGAAATTTAATTATATCATGCCGTCGGAGCAGCCGACGACCGGCATGCATAAAAAACGCAAGGATAAGGACAGGCAGCCTAGGAAGAAGCCAGACTTCGAGGCCTCTGCTGGGCCTGTCGCCGGTTCTCCGGTTTTCAGTGAGGCGCCTACGCAGCCCCTGACGACCGCAGAATTGGAACCCCAGACAGTTGCGGATTCTCAAGCGGAGTCTACTAGGCCGACGCAGCCATCTTCATTCGGCCCTTCCGACACCGGAGCCGAAGGAGACCCCGGTGCAGTGGAAACCCCTTCGGTTGCAGAAGGTATCTTCAGACCGACTACACTCACCATTAAATCTTATGCTAAGCTTAAAACTCCTTTAAAACCAAAAAAGACTGTACATCAGTCTACAATTCAAGGCCCCATGCCTAAGAAATAGATGCTTAAGATGGCTGAAGATTTGATTACCCTAATCAGGGGTTCCCATCCCCCTCCAGATAAAAGACCAAGACAAGAGGAGGATTATACTTCCTCTGACCAGGTTTCAATTTCCTCAGATTCTTTTGAGGAACAGGATTACACTTTTCCCCCTTATGAAGACTCTGATGCTGAAGACTCTATTCCCTCAGCATCTCCCCCTGAGGACTACTCCTTTGGGGAAACTTTACATACCATGAGGGAACATGGCCAGGACTACTCTGATTCTAAGAAAAGACTCTGAGAGTTCCTTTTACTACCCCAACACAGACCACTTGCTATCCCTCCAGTTTTAGATATTGTGGATGATGTTTACTTGGAGTCTAGTCTAAATCCAGACTCTCTACCTCCTGCTCCAGCCAAACCAGACAGATACTACAGAGTACCTGACTCACACAAATTCCTTTATAAAAGCCCTGTGGCTGACCCAGAAACAATTTCCCAGGGTCCCAAGGGGACTAAAGCTTCTATGGCTAAAAATCCTGTGCCCTCTGAAAGGGATTCCAGAGCCCTAGATAGATGGGGAAAGAAAATATACACCTCAGCAACTCTGGCTATGAGAGCATTAAATTGTCAGTTTCACATGCTGAAATATCAGCAATTCCTAATGTCTCAATTAAAAAAAAAAAAATGAGCACACATACTAAACAGTCTGAATTCAAGGAAATGCAGGATCTGTTGCATGCAGCTGAACAGGTGGGCAAACATACTTTACAATGTGGATTTGATTCATTGGAAGCTTCCTGTAGAGCAGCTGTTGCTGGGTCTGTAATACGTAGACATGCTTGGTTAAAAGAACAAACTCTACCTGATCATGTTAAAGCAAAATTATCGGATGCACCTTTACAGCAGGATGTATTATTTGGTGTCAAAGCAGAAGAGGTTTTAAAGAAAATGGAGGATAAGGCAAAGTCTATGCAGACGGTCAAGGATTTTTTACAGGTACAACCCCCTCGTTTCAGCAGAAATTGGCCAACAAAAAACTGGTCCTTTCCAGCTTCTGACAGATCACAGAGGGGCAAATACAGACGCCCAAGGGGCAGAGGTCAGTCACAAGGCCCTTACAAACCTCGCCAATGGGGTACTGCTACCCAGAAAGGAGGAGAAGACAGGCCCCAAGCTAGCAGAAGACAAACACAATGACACAATCCTCAAACTACCAAGCAAATCTCTCCTGGCAGCTCCCTTGGGAGGAAAATTAGCATTTTTTGCAGACAACTGGCACATCATCACAAAAGACAAATGGGTCTTAAACATTGTCTCACAAGTATACAGATTCCACTTTTATACATTGCCAAGGATAAAAGGAATGCCAAACCTGCCACCAAATCAATGGACAGAGGCACAAAACCAAATTACAACTCTCATGGACATGAGAGCCATTCAACAGGTACCTACACAGGAGCAAGGACAAGGATTTTACTCAAGACTCTTTCTAGTCCCATGGAAAGACAAAGCATGGAGACCCATTCTGGATCTTTCAATTCTGAACACCTATCTGCAAGTACCAAAATTCAAGATGCTAACACTACAGCAGCTTCTTCCCATGCTGGGCAAGAATGCTTGGCTAGTAACGTTGGACCTCAAGGAGGCATACCTGCATGTCCCTATCAGACAAAATTGCAGAAGATACCTCCACTTCATTGCAGGTTCAATGCATTTTCAATTCTCTGCACTGCCCTTTGGCTTATCTACTGCGCCCAGGGTCTTCACAAAATGCCTGGCACCAATAATTGCATACTGCAGACAAAGAGGAATTCAAATATACCCATACCTGGACGACTGCCTTCTTCAAGCAGAAAGCAAGGACATTCTTTTAAAGCATCTGGCATTTGTCAAACACCTTCTAAGTTGCCTAGGGTACACAGTAAACGAAAAGAAATCAAAACTAGTGCCCTCACAAAACATAATATTCCCGGGTGCCAGCTTGAATACAACGGCCCAGATGGCTTATCTCACGCCAGACAAGCAACAACAGCTGACTCAATATTTCAAAATAATGGCAACAAAGACCCAACTCCCTGCAAGAAAAATTATGCAGGCCTTGGGATTCATGGCATCTTGCATACTACTAATACCATTTGCAAAACTGCATATGAGGAAATTACAATGGTACCTGAAAAGCGTATGGACTCAGCACAGCCACAGCTTGGAAACAATGATATCACTCATTCCCTGCCTTCAACAGGAGTTTCTGTGGTGGGCACAGGCATGTCACCTCAACAAGGGTCAGCCTTTCACCTTACCCACAGCCAGGCAAACTATGACAACAGATGCATCGGACTATGCCTGGGGAGCACACATGGCAGGACAGTGCATTCAGGGCAAATGGATTACAGATCAAAGGCATCTGCATATCAATCAAAAAGAAATGCTAGCAGTACAGAATGCCCTAACAACTTTCAAGGACCTCTTAGACCCAGGACAACTAATAATAAAGAAAGACAATACCACAGTAATGTGGTACATAAACAAGCAAGGGGGCACACATTCCTACCCTCTATGCAGGCAAGCAATGACATTGTGGAACACGGCACTGTCTTACCAGGTTCAATTACAAGCACAATTCCTGCCAGGAAAGAAAAACACATTGGCAGACGACCTAAGCAGAAACATCATGGATCCACACGAGTGGAAACTAGATCCACAAGTATTTGCAATGATAGCTCAAAAATGGGGGCCAGACATAGATCTGTTTGCCAGCCCCCAAAACTACCAACTTCAAAAATTTTGCACAAGGACATTCCATCCACTAGCTTGGAAAGTGGACGCCCTCTCATTCAGTTGGAAAACATTAACAGTGTATGCCTTTCCTCCACTGCCTCTTCTAGCAAAGGTACTGCTGAAAGTCAGATTAGAGAGGCCACAAATGATACTCATTGCACCAGACTGGCCACAGCAGCATTGGTATCCAATTCTAAGGAACATGGCCCACGGCCCACCATGGATTTTACCACAAATTCCTCACCTAGCGAGATAATCAGATTCTACACAGCCAGCTCAAGACTTTAAACCTGGCTGCAGGGCAAATTACCTAAACAACCAGCCAACACCTCTATCCAAAGCTGTTATGGATGTCATTCTAGAGGCCAGGAGGCCCAGCACCACGAAAACCTATTCAGACAAATGGAAAAGATTTTGCACCTGGAACCAGGCTAAAGGCCACAATCCCCTTGATCCAAACATTCCTTAGATTCCACAATATTTAACTGAGATGTTGCACAAAGGACTTTCATTTTCATCTATTATGATCCACGCCTCAGCAATTTCAGCTCATTGCAACACGGATCCTCCTTTATTCTCACATCCACTCCTAAGACAGTACCTCAGAGGGGCTAAAAATATAAGACCTCCCAGGAGAGCACCAACACCTACTTGGGATCTCAACTTTGTTCTGGAAAAGCTTACACTGCCGCCCTTTGAACCAGCTTTTTCAGCCGATTTGAAATTTCTTTCATGGAAAACTGCCCTGCTACTAGCAATAATCTCAGCTAGAAGAGTCTCAGAGCTACAGGCACTAATGGCAGTGGAGCCTTTCCTCGGTTTTCATCAAGACAGAGTATATCTATGAACTAACCCTTCCTTTATGCCAAAGGTGGTATCCAGTGTGGCCCTAAACCAAACCATTCATTTTGCCCACCTTTTTCTCAAATCCCCAGAACAAAGGAGAAAGACTCCTGCACTCTTTGGACATTCACAGGCAATTACGTTACTACTTGGATAAAACTAAGGCTTTCAGAAAATCTGACCAGCTCTTTGTAGCCTGTGCTGCAGGATCACAAGGAAAAGCTATCTCAAAACAGACCATCCCTAAATGGATAGGGCATTGCATACGTTTCTGCTACACGCATCATGGGAAACCGGTACCTGCTAACATTAGGTCCCACTCCACCAGGGCTACAGCTACATCAGCAGCCTTTCTCAGGGGAGTGCCAACCAAGGATATTCTGGAAGCTGCAACCTGGAGTTCAGTGCACACCTTCACCAAACACTATCACTTACCTCTATATTCTAAGACTAGAGCTGGTTTTGCCACTGCAGTTTTGCAGGGCCTACTAGCTTCTTCTAACCCTGTTTAACTCCACCACCCATCCTTAGCTTTGGGATTCAACCCAAGTGTGATGACTGCAGCAGGGTAACACGATGAACATAGTACAGTTTTGTACTTACCATAAATGTGGATGTTCGAGTGTTCACCCTGCTGCAGTCCAGGTTACCCTCCCTCCATCCCCCCTAATCTAGCTGAACTTATCTATACCACTCTATCCTATACAACCTCTGTGGTGTATTTGCTTGTGCCTGAAGGTATTGTTTTATTTTTATATAGCTATATATATATATATATATATATATATATATATATATATATATATATTGCCTACCTATTGGGGGCACCTGACATCTGGGGCAAGAAAAACTGAAGAAAATGGCGTCAGATGCCTCTTATATACCCCTGGCGCACTGACGTCAGGGAAGAAGCGACAGCAACCGACGCCGGACCAAGACTTTGGAATTCGGGCCGACTGCGGGACCGCTTGACGGCAGGATAACCCAAGTGTGATGACTGCAGCAGGGTGAACACTCGAACATCTACATTTATGGTAGGTACAAAACTGTACTTTACCTGTCTCCCAGTCACTTACCAGCTTTCTGTATTTATCATGTAATACATCTGTGTGTGTCTGTTTATTTAATTTTTATGTTTAATTTTGGTTATCAAGGTAGATTACTGAGCAGAAGTGACCAGTTACAAGTTCAGCCCGAGCATTAAGGTGCAAAAAAGACCTACTCCCTAGAGGTAACAAATGCACACACATATACTCACTCACACATGCATATGACTTTGTTGATTGTCTACTTTAGATCACTGTTTCATTACCCTAAGCTACATGGGTCATATCCCACTGCTGCCAGGCAGCTTTTCAGAGCTAACGGTTGATCTCCGCACACACTGTCAGGAACTCGAGAGGCACTCCAAATAATGGACATTTAGAGCAAGAAAAGCTCAGACATTTCCTGTTACCAAAGAGTCCTCCTCCTGCGGGCCCCATGGAACTGTCAATTGGCAAGTGATCTTTTAAGGCTGGGCAGATAAGTCCCCTTTTGAGGAAAACTTTCCCCCAAATGTGTTTTTTTCTTTTTTTTTTTTTTTTTTTTTCTGTTAAAATATGTTAGCTTTAATGGAAAACTTATTTGCAGACACTGAATGTCAGGGGTACCTTTTGTTTGAATGCTTGCTTGAACAACTGTGTAAAAAGGTTTACATTTTTCATCCTACTGGTTGCATTTATTTATTCATTTTAATAAGGGCAGGGTGTTGTGCGTGTGCAGACTGTCAGTATGTGTTTTTTTTTTCTTGTAACCAGACCATGCTTTTGACTGTCTTAAAACTTTACTGACGCCTTCAGGTTGCTTCCTGACTTCAGTGCTTTATCCTTGTCTGAACCTGCAGAGCAGTTACCAGTCTCCACAGTTCTTCCTTCCCCTGTCTGCAAGAAGAAAGTAGTCAGGGAGTCTTTGGGTATCAGTCTGGTTGTAGCTGTGCCTGATGGGAGACTTTGCTGTCACCAGTTTTGCTTCTTCAGATCAGTCCTCTTTTCCCGTGGTCCTTCTGGTGTAGCATCTACAGCCCTTATAGACTTGGGGGATAGACATGTCTTGTGTGACTGTATGGATGCCATCAATGGGAAAGGGAGAGCACTCTTGCACCTTTCTTCAAGACCGATACAAGTGTTTTACTAATAGCTGGGATAAGGATCCTGGATTCTGAGAGGCTATGCCTGCCTTGGGATGGTCCTTTTGTCTAGGGAATCTGTCAAGAAAAGGTAACAAAAAAAATTGTGCTTTCTACTCTTTCTTCTACCACGGACACGGAAGATTTACACGGATTTGCTTGGGTGTTGATGTCTACTTTTTCTGCTTCCATTTCCTCTTCTATGAAGAAAAAGAAAAGGGCTTCCTCACTTTCTGACAATAAAATTGTCAGAACAGCAGGATTTTGATGGTGAATGTTATGCTTCAGGATTTTCTTCTCATCCTAAAGATTCTGATTTGAAGAAGTGTTGCTTTAGATTTCAACACAGAATACCTTTCTTTTTCTGAAAATTATCTAAATTTAAAGAGTTTTTTCAGTGGGGTCAAAATGAAATCCTCATTAGTCAGCAAATTACAGTATTGTAATTTGTTAAAGTTGGTTATTCTCCAATCAACAACTGTTCCTCCAGCATTATCTGCTTTAGAGAGTGCTTTTATCACAGTTTGCAGGTTGCTGGACAGTCAATCACCTGCCCTTAAAAAGTCTGAAAGGTCATACAAGGTCCCCTAGACTCACAAATGAGAAGAAAATGCACTCACATTTCCCTATTTGAACAATTGCCTTATATTTGCAGACTTTTTTCCACAGTTGCCAAGAGTCCTTAGAGTTCAGAATCTTCTACTCAGTCTGGGTTTCAAGTGAACTTAAAAACTCTTCTCTCACTTTGTCTCATAGGATTGTTTTTCTGGCATGTCTTTTAGATTCAGCCTTGGGAATAGATTCTTCCTGTAGATAAAGTAGAAATGTTTTAAAAATTATTCCTGAGTTTTCCAGTCAAAACCAAACATCTTCCAGGAAATTTCTCAGGATTTTGGGTACATGGCTTCCGTGATTCTGACAATTCCCCTAGAGAGACGCAACAAAAAAGAAAATCCAGTGGTACCTCAGGGCAGTCTGGATTCTGCATGTTCATGCTTTATTCTCAGATTCCTATTTTGGGGTTATAAAGTGAGAGATTCTGTGGTGGGGCAGACCATTTCTGTCAGAATTAAGGTCTCACATTCTCCCCTCCACATCCTTTTCAGTCTGTTACGACAGATGCTTCAGACTTTGCTTGGGGCAACCATCCTTCAAACATAACCCCTCCAGCTATAACTAGAGAGCATATACTCGCTGCACTCATTAAAGCAAAGAACATGGCCTCATTTGGCCCCAACAACATCCCAGAATGCCTTCTGAATAATGTAAAATATGACTTGTCGTGATCCCTGGAGTCATTATTTAATTATAGTCTTAAAACAGGCTTTGTACCAAATGAATAGAGGACTGCAACGGTCACCTCCCTTCATAAGGGAAGCCTTCAACAGATCCTGGGAACAACATATCCATTTGTCTGACTGGTCTTATTTGTAAAGCCAAAGAAAGAATTATCATGGAAATTATCAACAAAGACCTAGGAGACCTCCAGACGCTGTATCAGGCCCAGTTTGGCTTGTCAAAGGAAGGTTGTGCTTACCGAATGTGGTGGATTTCTTTGAAAAGGTCACTAAGACAGTGGATGATGGGAAAACTGTGCATACTGCCTGCCTATATCTGGCTAAAGCATTTGATACAGTACTCCACTTGGGCATTGTCAACAAACTTGTGGAACTCTGTATAAAACCCCTTTGTAACACACTAAATAGCTAGCCGGCTTACTGATAGAACCTGAGTTTTTGAAAGCTAGCTGGATGTCGTGTCCTGGACAGTATACAACCCATATAGTCTAATGGCTACTGCAGCAGTGAGGTATTTGACATCTTCTGTTATGGGTAAGTGCTTCTTACACAACTGTACTTTCTACCTGCAATGCAGGGAAGGATTGGTTTTATTTCGGCATGTGTAATCATTGTACCCACACATCCAAAGACTGATTTATTCTGCTGGCACCAGGTAGAATGATTGTATTCACTACAACAACTGTGTTTATTGGCCCTGAACCTATTACCTTGTAGTATGCTATGGTTACTCATACTGCTTTTTCAGTTGCCCTGTACTTGTACAGTACATTGTTGTAGTTCATTTTCTTAGAGGTCTTTTATAGTATTGTATTGGATATAATGTGCAATAATTTATCATTTTAGAAGACGCTAATTTGTTGTATTGGATGTAATGTACAATTGTTTGTCATTTTGTCATTCTGAAAGATATTAATTTGTTGTATTGTATCTCTGGGTCTTCTCCCATTTGGTTGCCTCTGAAAGTGAATTTGGCTTAAAAGGCTATTCTAGTTAACAGATCATCATTGGATACATAAAATTGTCTCTTCACCGAGAGGTTCGTGGCCTTCTATAAAGGGCAAGGAAAAGGGTACAGATTATTAATAACTTTCTTGTTGCTTTCCAGTAAGAGCTTATGTTCCACCGGAAATGTTTTGTATACCTTCTGATCAACTACTTGTTGTTTCAGTATAGTCTTTTATGCATTTATTAATTCTAAGACGTTATGGTAGTATACAAAACAGAGCCTGCTGTTATCAGTGAGGATTAAGGCTCTGAGCAGCTTCCTGTAGTCAAGGGTACAGAGCTTGATTTGTTCTACCTCATTTTGCCTATTGTGCAACTCTGAGCAAGTCAGTTAACCAGGTACTGTTCCCGAGTTGCCCTTGAAAAGGGACACAGTCCAGCAGGTTTACTTGGTTAACAAATAGATGAAATAAGAAAAAAACACTCTTGTGGCTTGCTGCTATCTATAATAATGTGTTAACATCAAAAGACTTTCTTTCCTATTGCCAAAAGACTATATTTTTGCATTAATTTGTTTCATTTCTGAGGCATTACTGCTGTACATCATTGTTAATTCAAGTCAGTGTTCAGAAATGATACCTGCATTTTTTTTTTTTTGTAATTCAAGCCAGCATGTGGGTAGTGGAAAAGAGTCTTTTTAATAACCATTGTATGGTCTATGAACAATTAAGTGTATTTTTATCTTTAATAAATCATTTATTAGTTGTCTCTTCATTTTCTTGCAAATACAACTAAAATGTTTGTATTGTCCCAAGTGTTCAGTTTGGTGGATGTTGAGCATGCATGCTTCAGTACAGGCATTTTTAGTATCCTTTTATGATGTAAGCCTCCCACCTAATGGCATGCATTGGTGATTAAGTAATGCCTACATGTAATGAAGATGATCCTGGAGACCTAAAGTTTGGCAAAATAATTTTTCCTGGTTAAGTTTTACAAAAACATTATCTGAGTTTTCTACTGGTACGTGGAGCTCTTGCATTTTACTTCTGTAATGGGAAACTGTTTGGAATTGCTGTGAAAGTTAAAAACTTTTAATCTTATCCTGCTATTTTATTTTGTCCATTTTTTTGCATCATAATTGACATTATAATTTCATCTTTAGATCACAATTACAGTAGTCTAAGATATGTGGGAAATCCTGCTAAGGAACGGACCAACTTACCAGCCTCAACAGCTTTAGGGCACTCTCCATGTGCCCTAGCCATTGTACACCTTGGTGAGTAGTATAAAATTAGTGGCTATGGTGCCAAAACTCCAGATCTTTCTTGCCATCAAAATGCTGTCTTCCCTATGGGCTTTAAGCGATCTGCAGGCTAGCCTCAGATGGGTCAGATAACTACCCTGTTGGGAATGCCTTTCACTTCATCACTTTTGAGATGTGGTGCTTTTCCATCATGTAATTTTTGAAGGCTGGAACTGGTGTTTTTAGAGTTGTCACTAAAACTTTTACCAAACATCTGGCATTTTTGGTCATGGTTCCTTCTGGGAAATGTCTTGCAAATAACTGACTTTTGTAAAAAAAAAAAAAAGTTTTACTTTTTAATCCAACTGATTAGGGGCGAAGACTTGTGGGTTTGCGGGCTGTCATTGCAGATGTGTACTTTAAAACTTATTTTTCCAGTCAGGTTTACTTCATCATCTAGACTAGGCTGTGCAACTCACTTTGGCTTTCCCTTCACCTCAGCCACTGATGGGTGACTCTGCTGTTGCCCTCTCTTGCTCCTTGGAGCACTCATCACATTTGATATCTCTGGTGCTGCTCCTTGGGAAGTGAGTAAGGACCAGGAGGCAGGTACATGCTTAGTGGTTGTTTAGCTGCCCTTGGGTATGGAAGAACCCCTGTAATTGGCATCGGAGGAAGTGACTTTGGGATGCTTCATCACTAAGCCACTCTGAGCAGCTCCATTCCTGGGGATGGGGCTGTCCTTAAAGCCTCTTTTTTTTGGGGGGGGGGGTTCTGTCAGATTTGTG
The DNA here is from genome assembly GCF_019279795.1 of Protopterus annectens. Lineage (NCBI taxonomy): Eukaryota > Metazoa > Chordata > Ceratodontiformes > Protopteridae > Protopterus > Protopterus annectens. The sequence goes on along the minus strand of NC_056727.1, from coordinate 110,601,449 downwards.
TTCCTCAAACTTTGGTGTTTTTGAAATTCCCATTCTACAGTTTGAGAAATCTAACTCAGAGGAAAGTTATTCTTCAGATTCCCCTCCTGAAGAGTTGTGTTTGTCTGATAAATTATATAACTTGTTCCAGTCCCACAAATTCCTTTTTTCTAACCCCAGATCAGCTCCTGCAGTAATTTCTCTGTCAAAATTAGTTTCTGCCAAACTCCTCATAGCAGCTGGTCCTATTCCTTCAAACAAGCTGGGAAAAGCCTTGATAGATTTATGGAGAAAGTTTTATACTTCCACTTTAGCCTTCAAGTAAGGAATTGTCAGGCTTGCATGTATACATTTCTGCTGCTTTCCTTTGACCATGAGAAAGTCAGTTGGTTACCTGACCCCCCCCCCCCCTTGAGACCAAGACATTTCTGAATTCATTAGTATCCTTTGTGTCTTGGGTAACCAACTTTTCTCTAAAATGTACTTATGACACTGCTGATGCTGTTTCTAGAGCAGCTGTCACTGGATTACTTGTGTACTTGGTCAGATTTTACCAGAGTATGCCAAAGTTAGAAATCCTGAATGTTCTTTTGGTTGAAGATGTGTTGTTTGGTCATTCTTCTACAGAGGTCCTTAAGACATTAGATGAAATGTGAAATTTTATTTCATGGGGTTACCCAGAATCTCAATATTTTTTGCCAAAATATTATCATTTAATTTTTTTCCTCTCTGTTCAGGTTCCTTTTTCATGAAGGTGAATAAGCAGCCCCAGCAAGGCTGAGATGTAAACAAAATTTCAAATATCAATGGATGGGAGGTTCAAAGAAGAAAGAAAAAAGGTCCTCCCAAAACCAAGGACAATCTTAAAAAAAAAAAAAAAAAAAAAAAAAAAAAATGGCATACTATGTGGCCCTTCATTTGCTTCCCCCCACCTTGGTAATCCTAAAACTTTCCCAGGTCTAGGTTTTCCCTTTCCTCTGTGGCATTAGATACTTCAGACGCTTGGATTCTTGAGAATCATTACAAAAAAAAAAAAACTACAGCTGGCACTGGGATACCCTCCTCTTTTTTCTCAATGGATTTCACTTCATTCAACTAATCAAACCTCCCTGTTCCCTCCAGTTCCAGATCAGGTGCTGTATCGGGGTTATTGTGGAGTCTTTTCTCTCAGAACTAAGAAAGGATTTTATATAAAGATCTGCCTGGTGTCAGAGAAGGAACCTAGAAACGTGACCTTGACCATTGTTTCTAAACCTTTGCATCACATTTTCAGTTTACTGCTTTGCCCTTTGGTTTGATAAAAGTTGACTGTCTCTTGTAATGCCTATTGCAGACTGCAGAGCATTTGTATTTCTTTATTTTTAAATGACTGCCTTATTTTTGCTTTTGTCTGGCTTTGGGGAAAATTTCTCAGCCTTGATTTTCAGGTGGTCATATCTCGTCCTGTCTCTCAAGATAGTGTTTCTGGTGTACCGACAGGACACATTCCTCATGATTGCTTTTCTTCCTCAGGACAAAGTAGAATAATATAAGGATATTTTCTAACCAGAACTTGACATATACCAGGGAATATCTCAGAATTCTAGCTTTCATAGTATCTACTCTTGTCTTTATTCTTTTGGTAAGATTTTATATGAGGAATATTCAATGGTTCATCAAATCAGTTTGGACCCAACACCAACACTCCCTTTCATTTTGAATTCCAGTGTTTGGGATTGCGAATAAGAAGTTACTCTGGTGGGTGAATCAGTTGTCCATCAACCTAGGCCTCTCTCTCTCTCTCTCTCATATTCTCTTCCATGTCCTTCTCAGCATGCACCAAACTTTGCCTGGGGAGCTGTGTCCAGTGGGGTGAAAGTCTAGGGCCTCTGGAGCAAGTAAGACAAATTAAAACACATAAATGTCAAAGAAGTGATTGCTCTAACAATTGCTGTCAAGTCTCTGAACCATCTTTGGTCTCCAGACCCTTTGATTGTCACAGTCAACACTACAGTGATGTGGTGCATAAACAAACAAACAAGGGAGGACCCATTCCTTCCCCCTTTATGGACTAACTGTGGTAGCCTAGGAATTAAATAATTAGTGTATTTTCCCACACAAGGCTACCTGCATTTTGTCCGAGCAAACCATATTGCAGATAAGAAGAGCAGGACTAAGATATACCCTCTTAAATAAAAGTTGCACTGGTGGGTTCCAGGGATTGAACCATCTGTGCTGAACTTCTCAAGTAGATCTTTTTTGCCTCTAGCCACAGTTCTGCTCCAGGCCTCCTTGCACGGAAGTCTGGAAGACAGATGCTTTACATTCCTCTGGTCAGGGATATTCCAGTATGCCCTTCCACCCTTTTTTCTTATAACCAGGGTCCTTCTAAAGATAGAAGCGCTGCAAGAAGAATTGTTGTGACATGTTTTATACCCAGGCATCAGTGGTTCTCCTTTATTTTGAAAATTGCCAAGGGCAGTTACCACAAATTTCCTCACAGGATGGACTTGCTTATAGAAGACAAGTTGTTTGATGCACCCCAATCTTCATCAACTTTAAGTGGCTGCCTTGATGGTGCAATTTTACTACCTTTTAAGTCCTTTTTTGAAGATATGTAGCAGGTTTTAAAGGAGGCAAAAAGAATCCTGCGACTAGAAAAATCATATATGGGTAAGTGGAAAAGATTTTCTTGTTGATGCCCCGATAAGAAGTGGGACCTTTTCAAAGTTCATATGCCTTTGTTCTGCAGTATCTATGTAAGTGATTATCCTCTGGCCGTTCTTACTCTTCTGTCAAGATTCACCTGTATGCCTTTCTGCTTGTCTGCCCTTGTACCCCCTGCTTTTCTACTCTACCTCAAGTGAAACAGTTTTTGGAATGGGTTTTACATATCCGTTCACTTTGAAGGCAGGTGGCTCCTCCTTGAGATCTTTTGAACCTACTATTTTTAGTTTTTATTTTGAAAATAGTATTATGTGTCACTCACTCTTATGCTAGATGAGAATTTGAGTTGCAAGCTGATTTGGTGAGTTATTTCTCCTTTCACAGAAGTAGGGTAGCTGTGAACAAATCCTTTTATACCAAAGATTGTTTCAGAGTCTGCATATAGCCAGCTATTCATCTCTGCGTTTTTTTCCCAGAGCAAAAAAAAAGAAAAAAAAAAAGAGAGAGAGAATGTTACATAGTCAGGATATTCATATGATGCTCCGTTACTGCACTGTCAGGACATAAAACTAATAAACTGTGCATTTCCTGTGAAGGTAAGAAATGGGGCAGTCTTAGTCAAAACAGACAATTTCTAAATGGTTATCTGATTTGTTGCTTTTAGTTCTTATGAACACAAGACACTACCAGGCAAAGTCAGGGCCCACTCTACAGGGATTTGGCTACTTCTGTGACTTTTTGTAAAAGGGTAGACCGTAGAAATGTACCAGAGACAGCGCCTTGGTCATCTGTAAACATCTTTACCCAGCAAACTAGATTCCTTCTCCAGGGCCAGAGCAGGCTTTGATGGGACTAATCTGGTTCCTGGGCTTTGATCCTTTTTCTTCCACCCTTTCTAAGCTCTTGTATTTGTCTTTTATAGCTGTGACTACTTGCAGCAGTGATCTAATTATGATCAAGTTGTGTAAGTAAGCTTGACATAACAGTAGATGTTATATTACTGATGTAGTAGCCGCACCCTCTGACCATCCCCCTATTTTTTGCTATTTTTTTTCTGCCAGGGTATGGGATTTTTGTTATTAGTGTTCCTATTGGCAGTCAAATTAATTTAAAGACATATGCAGGTAGGTGCGTGCATGTGGGTGTGCCTTATTTGAAGGTTGGGCGCCGGGCTGGCAACTCGACACTTTAAAAATTCACTGCCAATCATTAGCGATCCGGAGTTCTGCTGTGGCGACCCCTAACCGGGAAAGGCCGAAAGACCTGCAGTGTTCCTATCTGGCAGGACTTTGCTTTCCTCTTTTGAGGCAAGAAAGCTGTGAAGTTTAGTGCCCTACCCATCAGTTATATTGCTGTCCTTGAGCTGTACAGTGGCTTGGGTTTGTGGTCGCTGCATTAAACCTTTGGAAGTTGGCAGGCTGGTCCATTTCTTGGCAGGGCATCCCATGTAGCTTAGCCTACTGCAACATTGATCTATCTGAACATCTCCTGTTCTGGTAAGTTCACTGAGACAACTGTACTTTGTGTTGCTGTATCAGAAGAACTACAAGTCCCTTTAAGTAATTCAACAAATATATTTGCTTTTCTGCTGTTACGTATGAAAGTGTTTAATCATTTTTTTCAGTGGTGATTTGGCAACAGTTCTTTTGACATTCGATGTCCAAATGTATTAAAAGTGTATAAGCTCCACATTAAGTTTAGGCTAAGAACATTCATAATATTTAGTAACTTTTGCTAAGACTTTGACCATCTCTTTAATGCTAGGAGCATTTATATTTGATATTGTTGCAGCCACCAAAGACTGTTAATCTCTTTCACGTCTTTTTCTTTTATATTCAGTTTGGTTCGTCAAGGCTTCTGTTCCCCTAAAACAGTTGTGCTTAATGTTTTACATAGGTGGTAAGGATGTTTTGTTTACCTCTGACCAGTGTGTCAGCTTTGCATGTGTTTGTCTGAATATCGCACTTTTCATGCAGGTGAAAATTTGTAACAAAAATAGTATACCATAATGATGACTTCTGGTTAAAAAATACTCTATTAACAATATATCACAGCTTTGAACATTTTGCAGTGCATTTCTGTTTTTTTTTTCTGTGTCTGAAGTGCCTGATTTATTCAAGATTGCTCCATTGAAGGTGTGCTACTTGCTAACTGCTTTCTAGAGTTGAGCACATTGCAGTGGCTCAGGATTAACAGTCACTTAAGTTAATGGAACTCAGTTGTTTGCCAGCATATTAGCAAACCAGAATGACTGACTAAAATTTAGTTAAATCCTGGTTTTTCATGCAACCACGGCCATCTGCACATTTTTCTCCTTTGTGCACCTTTTCTGCATTTTAACACACGCTTGATTGGTTATCTTTTATTTTCATACATTATACTTCTGCTGTTTAATTTATTATAACCTGCATTCATACTTCTGCAGCCCACTGCTGTCCCACTCACTGGGTACACGTTACAAGATGTTTTGGGCTGTTACAGCCATCTTTTTACAAAATGGAAAGTAGACAGTGGGCATAGGTTTTTCAGGAGAATTTTACCTTTTTTGATAATAGATTGCACATGTTAAAATGGTTGAATGATAATGTCAGTAATTTTTGTTCTAGTTGCCCCTGTTTAACTTGAAAACCTACAACAGTAGCAGCTGCTGCCATTGCTACTAGTATTTTAAACTGCGGTACTCCTATGGAAGTTACCAAAATAACACTTGTTAATAACGACTGAGTGAGTGAAATTCACTTGAGCACTTGTATTTTCACTGAAATTAACAGATGAGGGCAGCCAGACATGCCTCAATCTTTATCCTAACTCTTCACACAAAGTGTCTAAGTAGAGTTGCAGTACATCTTGCTGATTATAAAGATTACCTGATTTGTCTTTATGCATTCATGATTTGTACTAATCTGCAATTTCATCATCCAGGTAAGATTGTCTTGAGCTTTGATCTTTGCCTCACTGTTTTTTATGAAGAGCAGAAAAATGTCTTTTTTTTTATTTATGTTTTATTTTTTTTTTTTATATTATTGGTCGAGTTATACAGCCAATTTCAAGAATTTCTTGGATCCACTTTCCCATTTTCTTTCACACAAAACTGGGATTGATTGCCTGAGTAATAGTTGCATGACAAGCTCAGTCCTGTAGGATTGAAAATGACAGATTCAGTTCCTTGTAGATAGAGGCTGTATTTTGATGATTTTTTTCTGTGAAGTACCTAATAAAAAAGTTTTTTCTTGAGTGATAGATGAATGCACAAATCTTTATATGATGTTTGACACAGCATTTGATGATGTCTGACTTCTGGGACCTTTTGCTTTGTGTGCTTAATGGGATACCTTCTTCTACTGTGATCAGCTTAGCTGTTTTTTCTTTCATTCCTGCACTTAGGGACATAACTACCTTCTGCTGGTGTTATATGCCTGTTTACGAGAGCTACTACATACCAACAATGACAAAATTATAAATACTTTATTCATCACCCTGGTACCTCCTCTGTGGAAGAGGACTTTCAAGGGGTAACTGACAAAGTAAGAAATTAAAACACTAATGATGGGTATTAAAAATCTGTAAGCAGGAAGATTTAGCCCAATTAAGGCAAACGATTCAGCAGGACAATGAATAAAGTATCCTCAAGCCAACTTTTTGTTTGCTGAGTGTGTTTGCAAAGTGTTAAATTTAAAATCAGCAGGACTTACTCAAATTTTAATACAATGTTTACATTCTTTCCTTTCATGACATTTTGCACACGGGTCAGTTTTTCCCCATTGAATAAACATGCAGCAGAAATTTTAAATTTTGCAAAATGCACAGCCACAGTGCTGTCATTTACTAGTTGTATCTACAGCATACTCCTAAAATAACTTTTTAAAAAGTACATTTTCCCCAACATGCATTATTGACCATGGACAAAACACAGTGTAAGAAACAGATATTCATTGTACTATTCACTTTTGCAGTAGTGATGCCTTCTGTGACAGATTCCCCAAGAAGTTATAACATCTGGTCAGACTTCCAGAGCTTTGCACCCTTCCTCTTCCTGGCCAGGCTTCTACCAGAATTTCAGTATGTCAGTGGTATAAGAAGGACATCTGCCCAGGCCATCTTTTCTTCCTTCTTGCCACAGTATAGTTGCTGAGCAAAGCATATATTGTACTAGTGTTTGTTCATTCTGTCTGTTCAGTATGGCTTCCAAAGTTTTTGATTAAGTTCCCCTGTGAGGGAACAATTCTTATCTATTCTGTTATACTGGTTATGTTTAAAATTATTTTAGCTATTTGAGCATTAGTTACAGATGTCTGAAATTAACATTTTTAGATGCATTTAATGTAGAAAGGTAGTTCCCACATAAAGACTTCCTCAACCAGTTTCCTGTGTTTGGAGATTACGACATACCTAATTGTCCCCACTATGCACACTTCAGCCAGAAGCCCATTAAGCAGAGAGTAAACACTCCTTAAGTCTGTCTGAACTAAAGTTGGCTCCATGCCTTAATTTTGGCAGAGTTTACAGTGGATGCCCCTGAAAAAAAGAGAAAAAAAAGAAGTCCCCACACAAGGATGTACGGGGGAGGAGGAGGATGATATTCCACAAGCTGAAGATCTCTCTAGACTTGGGGTTGTTTTGTCCATTGAAGAGCTTTCACAGGCTTCTCCCAACCCTGATGCCTGTAGGTTAGACTGAGGCTTCTGATACTTCCCTCTCAGGAGTCTGTCACATGTTTTGGTGAGAGCTTGTTCCTGAGCTGAAATCTTTCAGTTTGTGTGGATACTTTCCCACAGGCATCTGATTCTGAAGTCCATATCTTGATTTCTGGGGTGAGAGTGAGGAACATAGAAGGTCATTCCCAATCCCAAGGTCATCACAAGGACATCACAGTCTTGCCTTATTATAAACTGTGTGGATCTTCATTAAGCCATGAATGACACACAGGCTGTATAACAGAAAACAGTGACATCAGTTCTGGATTTTATGCATGTAAAAACCTGCTACCATCAAGAGGAGAGACATCCCCGATATCCCCAACCCCCTAAGAAATCAAATTCCTCTGACTCGGTGACGGATGAACTGGCCTGTGTAAACTGAATTTTATTCCCGCCTAGTGACTTGTTAGACACTCCGGGATACATTATTTTCTGCCTCCTCGCCAGAAGAATTTCTGATTTGGTGATACCTGTAGTAAAGTAAGGGATCATTTAAAATGGAAGTCTTAAGGATTTCTCAGATACTCAAGAGGTATGGAGTCTTGAGTTTACTTGAGCCAAAAATGACAGAAGCCTTGGCAGATTCATTTAGCATTGCACCTTTGGTGCCTAGATTCCCAACCTTCTGCTCCCAGTAAACCATTCCTTTTTAACAGGGTTGGGGATTTCAGCAAATATCTTTATAAAAATCCTATTGCCGGTCCAGCTGTGGTGTTTCTGGATGACAGCAAGAAGGTATACTGGTGGCTCCAACTAAAAAAACACTTCCCCTTGATAGGTTGATATGGAAAGTAAAATACTGGACAGCTTTGGGAAGATAGACAACTGGTACCACTGTGGAGTCCATTGCTCTCCTGTACTAAACATGTTTTGAACTATCAATGTATGCTACTGTTTCTTTAAAGGGAAGGCTGGAAAGCAGTCAAAGGCCTGAGAATTACAGTGCCACACTTGTGCATCTTGTCTTTCCAGGTAGCATAGTACTCAACCGAACATGTCTATGGTATTGTTTATGCATCATGTAGGATGGCAGCATTGGAGTCAGTTGATAAGGAGATATATCTGGCTGAAAATTACTCCTTCCTGCCTGCCAGACAGACCATGTTACTACTCCACTTAATGCACTATTTGAGAAGGAATTGCTTTTCATTCTCCTTACAGAGCAGGTGTTTAAAGGGATGAAGGAAAGGGAAGTAAGTGTTTTGTCAAATAGTTGGTTCACTCCCAAGATCCCACCAATAGCAGAAGTTATCCCACAAAAAGTTGATCCTTTCCCCACAGGCAGAACAAAGGAAAACATCTAAAGGGGTTGAGATGCTACTACAGAAAAAAAGTCAAGATCAGAGAGGGAAACCTGGATGCCCGTAGAGCTAAAACCCTGAGAGATATCAGTTGTGACTCAAAAGAACTCCTCTCTTCTCCCTCCCCAAAATTCCCACCCTAAACCACCATCCCCTTCTAAACCCCATCACTCAAAGGGTTGCAGGCTACCTGGGCCTTTTTGTTAATTTGTGGAAAAAATCAGAAAAATCACGAGTCATTAAAAAATACTAATTTCTCTGGAATCCCACCCCTGCTCAATGAACAGTAAAGCTTTATGCCACCACTTCTATAAGTCTTTTGTGGCAAGGGAGCATAAACAGAATACTACAACCAGAAGAGGGCAAGGGGTTTTACTGAAGACTTCTTACTAATTCCAAGAAAAGATGGTACTAGAGGCCAGTTATAAGTCTGTCAAATCTAAACAGGTTTTTAAAGGTTTCAGAGTTCAAAATGCTAACCTTGCAAGTTCTCCAGCCTTTCATCCTTATCTATGCCTTCATGGTAACATTGGATCAAAATGATGTCTGCCTCCACATACCCATAGCTAAGTTGGACAGGCAATAGCTTGGGTTCAAAGCAGGGAGATCTTGCTTCCAGTTGATTTCCTTACCATTTTTCTTCTGTATTGCATCCATCTAATTTACGAAATGCCTGACTCCACTAATTGCTTTTTTTGAGAAACAAAAAGATTCACATCAGTCCACATGTGGCTGTATATATGTATGTATTTATGTAGGCATATAACTAGATTTATATACATTATACATATATAGACACACACACACATATGTATGTGTGTATGTATGTGTGTATATATATATATATATATATATATATATATATATCTATATATATATATATATATATATATATATATATAGATATGTATATATATATATATATATATATATATATACGTGGTATACATGCATTTTTTTTGATCCATAGTAGTGCTTGTTTAGGTTGTAGAGCGATCGGAAATGTCGCATTCAGTGTTTTGTACGACATTCCGACAGTTCGCTACTTTAAAATTCAACATTCTGGTTCGGAAAAACTAACGTTCAGAGATTTTCAGCGACTAAATGCATGTATATCTATAGATATATATATATAGATATATATATATATATATATATATATATATATATATATATATATATATATAAAAAAATGTGTGTGTGTATATATGTATGTAAGAAAACACCATAGAAATTAACACTTTCATTCTTGTATTTTGAATCCAAGAAAAATCTGATGTACAACACATAATCATTTAAACACCATCAGTTAGTTCAATGTAATAAACTACAGCCCAATAGAAATGCAGAGAACATTTTGAACTGAGATAATCTAGATTAAAAGAAACAAGCACCTATAGTAGGTCTTGTACAGTGTTTACAGCACCATGTGACAACAATTCTGTTAAATGTTAAAAAAATTATTTTTTATATATGTTAAAAATAAGTAAGTGAGCAATAAAATTAAATATGTTTCTAAGAATATATTTGATGTTAATCACTTCATTCAGTCCAGGAAACTGATCTGCTTTATGTAAAATTTGTCATTTAAGTTCATTAACTTTCCAGTACATTGGTACAGCTACTACTGAATGGGGGTACTGTCAACTTTCTCTAATACAAAACAAAGAAACTTATGAAACCCCACACAGCTGACACTGTGTTTGGCTAAAGCATTAGATAGATCTTTATTTTTGATAGCAACTAAATGTTCAGAAATCCTTTGCTTGTTTTCTAATGCTTTTTCTGGCATAAAATTGCTGGCAGAGGTACAGCTAGTAGCCAGATATTACTATATGATGGCTAGAGCATTTATATCTGCTTTTAGAAACAAAAATTACTTTCCAGATGTTGGAAATGTACACTGATAGTGCCACTAATGTATCAGCACTATTTGCATGATAAACAAAGAAATGTCCTAACTGACTGTATTGGAATAACCTGTTCGATCTTAGCATTTCTCTCTAAAATTTGGTCTGATGTTGTTAATCTTCTTTCCATTCATCACTGATGGGTTAGTTTCTGAGCCCTGGGAACTGAGTCAGCATTTTTATCAAGCTCGCGCCAACCAAAAAACTCTCGAGCTAAGCTTCTACCCAGAATGCCCTTCTCTCTGTTACCTCAGACCTCGTTTGCCACATAGCCGTAAAGCCGTGTTTCAGCCGAGCTCTCAGCTAAGTGGAACTTTATTTGATATTTGTGTGAAAAACTTTTGAGATCTTCATTTTTTATTGAGCGAATAGTATCTCTAGTGTGTTTTCTTCTGTCAGACTTTGTTTTTTTCCTCTATGCTCTACCCGTTGTTACTGTTGGTAAACTTTCAAGTACTGTTGTTGGTACGGTCTTTCCTCCCTTACCCTTGTGGTATTTCTTCAATACCATAGCTGGTATTTTCCTTTCCTGTCTAGCTTGTTAGGATTTGTTTTAGTAAAGTGTTTCTGTTTTCTCTCTTGCATATGATTGTAGTGGTACAATTGTTACTTTTTTGAATGGTGTTTGACTTATTTGTTCTGACTGGTTATACTGTTGGACTGTGATGTCTCTCTCTATCAAGATGTCGGATAAGAAAGATACTTCAGGTTTTAAGCATTGTGCTTCATGTAATGTTAAATTACCTAATAGTAATTCTCCCGATGATTGTGTATACTGTTTTGGGGTGCCTAATCTTTCCGTGCAGCCTCCTTGTGACATTTGCCAGCGTTTCAGTCAACGCACTCTTAATGAGCGCAAAAATAAACTGATACTGACAGGGTTACTTAAGTCTCCCTTTTCAGAGGCCATTTCTGCAATGGAGGCCTCAACCCCTCCTACTAAAGACAAAAAGAGGTCTCACTCTGTTCCCTCCTCGCCATTGGGTAATCAGGGTAAGCCTGTGAAATCAAATGTCCCAAAGTTGTCTTCGGAGCATAAATCTGCCGCTACGGCTCAGCCTTCCTCGGCTCAAGCATCTCAAAACCTTCGATACCGGTGCCAGTTTCGGCACCGGTCCTGCCTCCAGCACAGATTATAGACCTCACTATGCCTATTGTGACTTTGACACCTGTGGCCACTTAGGCTTTGGGCACACCTTTGATACCTTCGTCAGCTATGACTTTGGAACTGATCGTTTTGGCTCCGAGTGCCACTTTGGGACTGAGTGTTTTACCAACAAAGTTGGATTTGACCCCATTACTCCCGGTCTTGAAATCTGAGACTTCGGTGCCAGCAGACCTTGCACCACGAACCCGATACTCCCCTTCTGTAGATCCGTTTTTGGGCCAGGTACATAGCCTGTTCATTGAACGTCCTGACTCTCCGTCCGGAGTATCCACTAGATCCACCAGGAGCCTGTCGGAACGCGACATGATGCGTCTTGTGGACCAGCTGTTGGTAGCCATGGGGATACCCACACTTTCTAAGGTTCATAGGTTCATACTAGGCTATCTGCCCTAGGGCATTTATAAGCCTAGCCAGAATGTGTTTGGCTTTCGCCACCCATTTTAAATTTATTTTGCTATGCCCTTTTTCGAGGTTAGTATACTGTGCCTCTGTCTAACAGTGACACAGAAGTGATACCCGGGGTAAACCTACGATCTCCCATCCACTCATCAAGATTCCTCTTGAAGAGAGTCAATGAGGGACTCTGCCTAACCTGGACTGGGATTTTATTCCAGAGTGAAGGGAGCCTCTGGGTTATGAATCTGTCCCTCCAGCATGTCCTATTTATTTCAGTGCTGAGGTTCAAGTCTCTCGAGCGTAGCTCAATGGGATTTTGATTTTCTGAGGTGCAGCATGTCCATTAATTCCGGGTTGGACATGGCTTTATACGTCAGGCACAGATCGCCTCTGAACAGGCGGTATGCCACTGAGTAGAGCTGGAGTTTCTTTAACCGGGCAGCATATGGCATCTGTTTGAGCCCTTTGATCCTCTTGGTGAGGTACTTTTGGGGTCTTTCCAGTTGCTGCAGGTGTCTGGTAAGGTACATCCCAAAAGGGGCATTGTACTCAATTATGGGCCTGATGAGGGATGAATAAAGAGGCACGATGACCTCCCCTGATCTACATGTGAAAGATCCATCCACGTGCAAGACTTGGGTTAGTTTCTCCACGGACTCCATCTTACACTCCTCCTTTGACCTATTCGGTTCCGAAGCCTTCTGCTCTGACATCCTTCTTGGAACCTATCACCTCAGCGCCTATAGTGCACCTCATTCAGACTCTGAGTTTGTCCCTTTAGTCCTCGGTTCTTGCGGAACCGGTCCTTCCTCAATCTGGGGATTGGGGGACGGGCGCTTTCGTCTGGGGCATGGAGCCGTGTTTCTCCTCGGTTCCATCCTCCATGCCGATAGCCACAATCCTGCTTGAGGCTTCATCCATGGGGGTGGGTTCATCAGAGCAGGGTGTGACCCCAGTCCCGAGGTTGTCTTTCTCTGTTCCAGGCTCCCATCCCTCTTTGGGGGAACCTGCTTTCCATGCGATGGAGAGGGCTTTCACTTCTGGAAGCACTCCTTTTATGTCGGAATCCCAGTTTTTGCCCCCTGAGCTACAGCTGCCACAGACCCCCTCCCCCCGGGACACCGGGCAGAGAAGCCACAGAACACTCCTATTCAAGGTACCTGCTCTTCCAAGTTCTCCTCAAAGACCCCCACTGAGGAGCCCTCTCGAAAGATGATGTGCAAGAGGAAGCACATGGCCTCACCCGAGGAGTCCTTAACAGAAGACACAGATTATGATGATGGTGAAGGGGCCCCTCCATCACCTCCTGTTGATGTCTCCTTCAGAGACATCCTGGAAATGCTAAAGCAGAGAGGTGACTGGAAGCCATCAAATCCTTCATCTGAGGACTCCCGTGTTCCTGCAGGCTTTCTGTGCCCGGCCTTCTAATTCTTGGGTGACCCCGCCTGCTGACGAGTTCATCGTGCAGCATGCATGGAAGAACCCTGATTCCACTGAGGCGATCCCTCTGAGACCCGACAAAATTCTTTCCCCTCCCCAAGGAGAACTCACATTAATCCAAAGGGTTAACAGTCGATGCTATGGTGGTGGCAGCGGCAGCCTTGAAAAAGGACTTGGCTGAGGAAAGTCCAGCTGTCCACCCGCCCAACTGGGAGTCCCGGGCAGTGGACAGACTTGGAAAGCAAATTTTTGCATCAGAGACCTTTGCTGTACGGTCCATGAACTATTTGGCACATTTTACGAGGCTCCAGAAGGACTTGATCTCCAAACTCTCTGGGACACTCGCAGGACACTTGTCTGATGAGGTCATGGACAAAGTGGTCTCGCAGCTCACATCTCTGGAATTGATATCCCACTCATCCATGAGGTTACTTTCACATGCGACTGAAGGGCTGACTAGAGCAGCAGGTTCGGGCATTGTCATGAGGCATCATGCCTGGATGCGCATTTGTGACCATGCGGACCCCTTCAAGTCTTCCTCTTTGCTCCCAACGAAGCATCATCCCTTTTTGGCTCCAAAGTGAAGGACACGCTAGCCATGTGCGAGCAAGATGGAAAGACCCTGTCTGCCATAAGCCTACGGTTTTCCAATCAATGTACCTTTTCCAGGAATCAGAGGAGTGGGAAAATGTGGCACAAAAAATCTCAGGGTCCTTTCTGTGCCACACGTGGTGATGATATCCCCAGGGGCAGAGGGGGTAACAATTCCGGAAGACATCCCTACAGAGGCAGAGGAGGTCCTCATAACCAAGGCTCCAGGGATTCCTTCTCTCGACAGCCTTACCAGCAGTCCTGACGAGCAGCCTCATTGCTTAACTCTGCACCAAGCTGCCTGGTAATCTATTATCACCGATCATTGAGTGCAGAGTATCATCGCCAGTGGTTACACCATTCCCCTTTCTTGTCAACCAAATCTTCCAAGAAAACTTCCTGACGTTCCACCCAGTGAAAGGGAAGAAGCAGCTTCAGAGATAGTAAACCTGTCTCAAAAAAAGAGTCATCCAACCAGTCCCATCAGACCAACGTAGATCTAGATTTTACTTAAGAATTTTTTTGGTGCCAAAAAAGACAGGGGATTGGAGACCCATTTTGGATCTCAGCAGCTTAAACAAGTCTGTCACCCAAACCAAATTCCGGATGGTCACGGTTCAGTCCATTCGCCCCTTTTTGAGAGAAGGTGATTGGATGTGCTCGATAGATCTCTGGGATGTGTATTACCACATCAAGATGGACAAACACTCCAGGAGTCTGCTTCACTTCCAGCTAGAGGCCAGTCATTATCAATTTTGTGCCCTGACGTTCGGTCTCTCTATATCCCCCAGGGTGTTCACGAAATGCATGGCAGTGTTCACAGCTCATTTGAGACTACAAGGATTCCAGGTATTTCCATATTTGGATGACTGGCTCCTTACCACACCCACTGAGCATCTTCTGGTAACAGCACTGCATTATACTCAATCTCTGGCAAAGTCGTTGGGAATAATGATACATTGGGAGAACTCAAACCTTACTCCTACACAACAAATAGAATTCATTGGAGCAGTGTTCAATATTCAGTCCTGTCTAGTATCACTCCCAAATGACAGACTCCAGCGTTTGAGGCTGCAGCTCCGAGTGATACTCTTGTCACACAAAAGTTTCAGCAAGGGAAGTTCTTCATGCTCTGGGTTCTATGGCAGCTTCAATTCCAGTAGTGCCTCTAGCAAAGCTACATATGCGGATCCTGCTTTATCAATGGTTCCCAAACTACCACCCCCTCTGTTACCAGATTCGAATAACCAACTCCTACAAACAGGTCCTCTTTGGTGTATGAGGCCAGACACAAAACTTTGGAGTCGCACATTTCAATCCCCTCAGCCCAGAGCCATTGTGACCATGGATGCTTCCCTGATCAGGTAGGGCGGGCATTTCCAGGGGAGGACAGTCCAAGGCACATGGTCCACCTGCATATCAGTGTTCTGGAACTGAGAGCAGTGCTGTTTGCATTGCAGGCCTTTCATTCAGCCTTCTGGGACAATTGCAAACAGTATGTCAGTGGTCTGGTATATCAACAAGCAAGGAGGAACCAAGTCCTACCCCCCTGTGTCGAGAAGCCATGAGAATTTAGCCGTGGGCAATAGCTTCCAACCACTTTCTGATAGCAATGTATATCCCGGGGAGCTCCAACATCATTGCGGACAAACTGAGCAGATGCATCCTCCTGCCTCACGAGTGGTCCCTCAATCTCAAAGTGGCGACGGAAATCTTCAGCCACTGTGGCCAGCCTTGCTGCGATCTTTTCGCCTCCCCTTTGCACAACAAGAGCAGCATCTATTTTGCCCTTCTTCCCCTGGAAAGGGAGTCCCCAAGGGACACTCTAATCCATGATCGACCCACAGGACTTCTTTATGCCTATCCTTCCATTCCCCTAATTCCACAATTTCTAAAAAGAGCTCTTCAGTTGAGATGCAGGTTGATCCCCGTAACTCCGTTTTGGCCTAGACAAGTTTGGTTCCCCTTCCTTCGGCCTCACCTAGTATACCTTCTGTGGATTCTGGGCCCTCTTCCAGATCTGATTACTCACCCCCAAGGGTTGAGCCACTCAAATCTGTCCAGTCTCAAGCTGACAGCTTGGTTTCTCCACTTCCATTAGTTGCCAGGCAAGCTAATTTCTCCTCGTCTGTTAGAGACATAATTCTGGCCTCTCATAAACCATCCACCAGAAAACTATGTCAGGATAAATGGAAAAGGTTCTCCATCTGGTCTAAGGATAACCTGCTAGACCCTTATTCGGCTCCAGTAACTGCAGTACTTCAATACTTGGCTAAGTTTTTTGATAATGGAGCCTCTGCCTCTACTGTACGAGTACACCTAGTGGCAATTTTTAATTTCCACAGTGGTATAGATGGCACCCCTCATCACTTTACATCTATGCAAGGCCTTACTCAAGGGAACCTCTCCTATCAGGCCTCGTGTCAGACAGCCTGTGGAACCATGAAACCTCACTTTAGTCCTTCAGTCTTTGACACCTTTTGAACCTGCTGTGAAGTGTGACCTAAAGTTTGTCTTGGAAATCTTTGTTCTTGGTAGCCATCATGTCTGCCAGAAGGGTCACGGAGCTGCAGGCATTGTGTGTCAAGAGGCCCTATCTGGTCTTCCATAAAGACAAGAGTATCACTTCGGACGAACCCATCTTTCCTTCCCAAAGTTGTTTCTGAATTTTCCATTAACCAGACCATTGACCTACCAGTATTCTTTCCGAATTTTGCCAGAGGAGAGTACTGCCTTCACTCCTTGGATGTACATAGGCAACTGAGATTTTACCTAGACAGGACCAAACCTATCCATAAGTCTGTGATCAACTTTTCATCTCCTTTTCTGGGCCCAGAATGGGAGATGCTGTTTCTAAGGTTACATTATCAAAATGGCTAAGGGATTGCATATATTTCATCTATTCCCTCAGTAAAGAACCTATGCCAAAAGTTGAAACTCACTTCACTAGATCTATGGCAACATCTGTAGCTTTCCATTCCAGGGCCTCCATGGATGACATTTGCGCAGCAGCTGCTTGGGCGAAGCCTCATATTTTTATCAGTCATTACAAACTGGACTTGGTCTCCAGAGGGAGAGCTGCCTTTGGCTCAGTGGTACTCAGAAATGTTCTTCCATAAGGGCCGCCCATGGACCTCAAGGTAGCTTGGGATTCTGTCCCATCAGTGTTGAATGGAAAGAAGATTAACAACATTTTCTTTCATTCATCACTTCCCACCTTCCTTCCCCCTCCAAAGGCTCCTGGGGGATACTTTGGGTCCAAGTGGTGTCCAAGGTTATTTGCTCAGACGTGGCCTTGGCTTTACTTCTCTTTCTCTAGCAAACTCAATCTGAGGTAACAGGGAGAAGGGCATTCTGGGTAGGAGCTTGCCTTGAGAGTTTTTTGGCTGGAGTGAGCTTGGTAAAAAGGCCAACTCTGTTCCGAGGGCTCTGAACCGAACCCGTAAGTGATGAATGAAAAAAGATGAACAACATGGATGGAACCTTATGGTAAGACATAACTTCTTTTTTCAGATTGGCAGGTTTTTTTTAAAACAAAATTGGGAATTCACCAATAGTACTAGCCAGTTCTGGGTTACTCAATGTCATTTTCCAGTTGAATTTTAAGATGTTTCTAATACTGAGCTGTCTACAATTATTGGTAAGGGAAACACACCACTATGGTCTGTATTTCTAATATCAACTTCTTTTGCCGTAGGACTAAAAATTTAATTAGTATAGGAGAGAACTTGGATGAACAATTTTGTATGACTTCATTACTAATAGTGTGTAGCTTGTCTTCTGGGTATCCCCTGTCTTTAAACGTCTTAATAAAGGTTGCCACTTCATCAAGAAACACAAAATCCCCACTTGTAAGTCTTGTAACTCGAATGACTTATCCACGAAAAATATTGAACGTCATTTCTGAGGGGTGGTGGCTACTAAAGTGTAAGTATTTATTAGTAAAGGTTTCCTTCTGGAAAACATTGCAAGAAAAGGTTTTATTTAATAGATTCATTTGGATAGTAAAATCCCCAAAATGGACTAAGGTACCCTTTCCACTTACTGTAAAAGATAGCCATGAAATGCTGTATTTATATCTGTAATAAAACAGTGTAATAAACTTCTCTGTGTGGAAGATTTTCAGTCCATATATTTCTAGTTAATCACTGTATATTAATCAGATCAGACAATAGTAGTAGAAGTAGCGAACGTAAACTCGTCTTAAGTCAAAACAAAACAAAAAGTAATAATAGAAAATATATAATTGTACAGCATCACTAAGTATTCGAAAGTAATCCAAGCAAGGCAGGCAGTCTGTTTCCAGTCGAAAATCCTTTAAGTACACAGACAAGCGATCCAAGTAAAACAAAAATAAGAGTAATAATTTCCTCACAAGCTTTCTAAACATATATATACACTTTTTATCAGGCATGGGAGTGGTTTGTTGTGCTGTAAAACAAAGTGTTATTGGTACACATGTTAAATTCACATCCCTTCCCCCATCAGTGTGACATTCGAGCTGGTCCTTCCCTACTTAGTAGCTGTCATAATAATATATAACCCTTATGTACTTTAAATAAAATTTATAATGATGTGGTACCTCTTATTTAACCAAATTATTAAGTAGATTATTAAGTATGTGATTTTATCCAAGACAATATACTACATGGCTGGAAATATATCAACCTTAGTTCATTTGGCAATCAAAAAAAAAATATATATATATATATATATATATATATATACATATATATATATATATATATATACATATATATATATATATATATATATATATATATAAATATATACATATACATTTTGCATGTAAAAATCAATTTCTATTTTCATAACCTATTGTTAACAAAGATCGCTTTCGTCCTCCTAGATTTCTTCAGGTCTGTGTACAAGAACCCTAAAAACCTACATAATTGTATAATTAGTATTGTTTATTACACATCATTTTGAATAAAGTAGAAAAAAGAACCAGAAAAAAATAAGAAAAAATGTATGTATGATGATGGAAACAAAATATACACTTAAATTTCAACTGATTTAAAATGGTATTTAAAACCAATTTGTAGAATAAAATAAAATACAATACAATTAATCATGTAAACAAGGTGGCAATTTTCTAAGTTCCAGTGCACTTTTAATTGAACAGTAGTAGTTTAGTCCAGGCTTCCTAAAAGAGTTAATGTTTCTCCAGAATATTCGGGATGTCTCCTTCAAGATCACCCATGTCTATGTGATCCAGGATCTGGAACTTAAAACCTGTGTGTCTTTTATGAAGAGAAAGGTGTTTGGCTAGTGCATTATTTTTACATCCAGAGCGGATTTCTGACAGATGACATGAAATCCTATGCTTGAGTTTATTTACAGTCTTGCCCACATAGAATGCATCACATTCATTGCACTGTGCCCTGTAAATTACTTTTTTAGTGTTATCACCCCCTGCACTGGTTTTAATGATATTCTTTAAATAAGGGCAATAAAAACTATCACCCTGCTGTATAAATATACAAAATGTACAATTAGTTTCACATCTTTTAGTGCTTTTCTCACATGGTCTAGGTTTAAATTCAACAAAACTTCTAATGTTCCTGGCCTTCCAATAAATAAATGATGGGGCTTCACCTAAGATGTTAATCAGAAAAGGGTTTCCTGTGACAATGTCCGTTTTCTTCAATAATATTTTTGATACTGAAATAATCCAAAGTGTATGTCAAATGCAGCTATTTTTGCATTTGTTATTCTCTGTGGAATTACTTAACATTTTTCTACTGGGGAGGTTGAGTGAAGGTGCTTCAGTCCTTTTCAGTTCTATAATGGGTTCCAGGATGTTTTTTAACATCTGACTTTCATAGCTTCTCGACTACAACCCAGGTCCCAGGCTCAAACAGAGGAACCAGCCACAATAACAGGTACAATAACAACAACAGGTACCACAATAACAGGTGCTCCACTTATCTGGAACCACTCTGTTAAAACACTGACTGAAGAGGAAAAAAGTGTATTGTCCAAAGGACTTACTTTTGTACCAAGCTGCAGGAGTGAGGTTGCTCAGGTACTGATAGACCTTAAAATGTTTGTGAGAAAGCTCAACTTAAGGGTACAATTTCATGGCAAAGGTAATGACACTGAAAATAAGCCTATTGATGAAACTATAAAAAGGCCTAGCAGCTATTGTCCACCACTACATTAAACACTAGCTGCTTTTGAAGTGAAATGTGAGATGGATATCAGGAAACTGCGTAGAAAAACCTCCTAAGAAAAAACTTTATAACTTAACACAGGGAGAAAGAAAAGAATTGCTTGAGCTAGGCAATGATAAATCCAGGCGTGTAATGAAGGCAGACAAGGTTGGAGGTATACTTGTGACTGATACCACTAGCTACAACCAAAAGATAGAGAACATGCTGGAGGATAACAGATTTTATGAGTTGTTTACCATGGATGACATAAAAAGAGGATATGATTTATGGAACACTAATCTCACCACATTATGGGAAGAAAAACTTATCACTGAAAAATCTTTATAATTATTTATGGAGCCCATGCCCACGTTTACCTTACTTTTTTGGAATACCAAAGCCACACAAGAAAAAGACGACTCACCTTATAGACCGGTGGTAGCAAGTGGAGGTTCCCTTACTGAAGCCACAGCCATTTACATTGATTACTTGCTGAAACCTCTAGCAGAAAAGACTGTCATACATAAGAGATTCAATGGATTTTTTGAAGAAAATAAAAAAACATTACAGTGGAAGCTGACAGTATTTTGGAAACTATTGATGTGGAATCCTTGTACACAGTGCTCCCTCACAATTACTGTATAACAGCAGCTATGGAGTCTTTTAAGAAACATAATCAGGGTACACAGGCACAACTGCAAAAGTTAAGCAAGTTCATTATTCTTGTACTGGACTTCAATTTCTTTACTTTCAATGGCAAACACTACAAACAAAAAACTGGTATAGCAATGGGGGTTGCCATGGCTCCCAGCTTAGCTAACATAGCCCTGGGCAAATGGGAGGAGACTTTGCGTTAAACAACACAGATTACATGCAGCATATCACATGCTATTTACGTTTTATTGATGATGTCTTTATTGTGTGGGAAGGTGACACCTTGCAGCTTGGAGATTTTATCACTTACCTCAATCAAACAACCCCCTTCCTGAAGTTTACCTCTTCCCATAGCTGTACTTCAACCACTTTCTTAGATATGCAGATTTCCAAGGACACCAACAATTACAACCAACAATAACAGAATCACCACTGATCTACTCAGAAAACCAACGAGGGTTAACTTATTATTCCACAGTAAAAGTCTACATCCTACAAAAAACAAGTATTATGGAGTGAAGTCCCAAGGCTATAGATTAGCTCGAATTACCACAGAGATGGAACCATTTTTGAGAAACCTGAACAACTTAGAGAATGATTTTCTAGTGAGAGGCTATGAAAGTCAGATGTTAAAAAACATCCTGGAACCCATTATGGAACTGAAAAGGACTGAAGCACCTTCACTCAACCTCCCCAGTAGAAAAATGTTAAGTAATTCCACAGAGAATAACAAATGCAAAAATAGCTGCATCCTGCCATACACTTTGGATTATCACAGTATCAAAAATATTATTGAATAAAACTGGGACATTGTCACAGGAAACCCTTTTTCTGATTAACATCTTGGGTGAACCCCCATCATTTCTTTATAGGAAGGCCAGGAACATTAGAAGTTTTGATGAATTTAAACCTAGACCAAGTGAGAAAAGCCCTAAAAGATGTGAAACTAATTGTACATTTTGTATATTTATACAGCAAGGTGATATTTTTTATTGCCCTTATTTAAAGAAGATCATTAAAACCAGTGCAGGGGGTGACTGTAACACTAAAAAAGTAATTTACAGGGCACAGTGCAAT